>NW_026682776.1:0-109595 GCF_029962835.1 Magnolia sinica
TTTAACCTATAACCTAACCTAAACCTAAACCTATAACCTACACTTATAACCTAAACCTAAACCTACACCTAATCCTAATCTCAACTCCTTAACCTAAATCTAAACCTAAACTTGAAAACTCAAACCTACATTCGATCCCGAACCCAAACCCGATTTCCTAAACCTAAACCTTAACCTATTCTCAAATCCCTAAACCTAAACCTAAACCTAAACCTATAACCTACAATATTAGCATAAACTTATAACCTACAACATTAACCTAAACCTATTCTCAAATCCCAAAACATATAACCTAAACCTAAACCTATAACCTAAACCTTAACCTATAACCTAAACCTTAACATATAACCTATAACTTATAACCTATAACCTAAACTCAATTCCTTAAACCTTAACCAATAACCTAACCTAAACCTAAACCTAAAACCTAAACCTAAACCTAAAACCTAAATGTAATCTCAAATCCCTAAACCGAAACCTACACCTAATCCTAATCTTAATTCCCTAACCTAAACCCAAATCTAAACTTGACAACCCAAACCTAAACTTGAAAACACAAACCTAAACCCGATCCCGAACCCTAACCCGATTTCCTAAACCTAAACCTTAACCTATTCTCAATTCCCTAAACCTATAACTTATAACCTAAACCTAAACCTTAACCTAAACCTAAACCTAAACATATAACCAAAACCAAAACCTATGACCTAAACCTTAACCTATAACCTATAACCTAAACTTATAACCTATAACCTAACCTTAACCTTAACTTAAACCTATAACCTAAACCTTGACCTATAACCTAAAACCTAAACCTAAACTGAAAACCTAAATGTATTCTCAAATCCCTAAACCTAAACCTACACCTAATCCTAATCTCAACTCTCTAACCTAAACCTTAACCTATTCTCAATTCCCTAAACCTTAACCTATAACCTAACCTAAACCTAAACCTATAACCTACACTTATAATCTAAACCTAAAACATAAATGTATTCTCAAATCCTTAAACCTAAACCTACACCTAATCCTAAACTCAACTCCTTAACCTAAACCTAAACTTGAAAATCCAAACCTAAACCTGATCCCAAACCCTAACCTGATTTCCTAAACTTAAACCTTAACCTATTCTCAATTCCCTAAAGCTATAACCTATAACCTAAACCTAAACCTATAACCTTAACCTAAACCTAAAACCTAAACCTAAACCTAAACCTAAATGTATTCTCAAAACCTTAGACCTAAACCTACACCTAATCTTAATCTCAACTCCTTAACCTAAACCTAAACTTGAAAACCCAAACCTAAACCCGAACCCGATTCCAAACCCGATTTCCTAAACCTAAACCTTAACCTATTCTCAATTCCCTAAACCTTAACCTATAACCTAACCTATAACCTACACTTATAACCTAAACCTGTAACCTTAACCTAAATGTAAAACCTAAACCTAAACCTAAAACTTAAATGTATTTTCAGATCCCTAATCATAAACCTAAACCTTAACCTATAACCTACAACATTAACATAAACTTATAACCTAAACCTATAACCTACAACGTTAACCTAAACCTATACTTATAACCCAAACCTATTCTCAAATCCCAAAACCTATAACCTAAACCTAAACCTATAACATAAACCTAAACCTTAACCTTAAATTATAACCTATAACCTATAACCTAAACCAATAATCTATAACCAAAACTCAATTCCCTAAACCTTAACCTATAACCTAACCTAAACCTAAACCTATAACCTAAACCTAAACCTAAAACCTAAATGTATTCTCAAATCCCTAAACCTAAACCTATACCTAATCTTAATCTCAACTCCCTAACCTAAACCTAAACCTAAACTTGAAAACCCAAACCTAAACCCGATCCCGAACCCAATTTTCTAAACCTAAACCTTAACCTATTCTCAATTCCCTAAAGTTATAACCTATAACTTATAACCTAAACCTAAACCTAAAACCTAAACCTAAATCTAAAACCTAAATGTATTATCAAATCCCTAAACCTAAACCTACACCTAATTCTAATCTCAACTCCTTAACATAAACCTAAACTTGAAAACCCAAACTTAAACCCAAATCTAAACCCGAACCCAAACCCAATTTCATAAACCTAAACCTTAACCTATTCTCAATTCCCTAAACCTTAACCTATAACCTAACCTAAACCTAAACCCATAACCTACACTTATAACCTAAACCTGTAACCTTAACCTAAACGTAAAATCGAAACCTAAACCTAAAACCTAAATGTATTCACAAATCCCTAAACTTATAACCTGTAAGACCCGTATCCTAGTCCGTACCATTTTGTAGGCTTCCGCGGTCCTCCCGGTTGAATTTCGGCAACCTTTTGACCCGTATCCAACATTTGCGCGCGATCCTAAGTCGAGTCCCGCATATCAGAGTCGACACGACTCGAAACTTGTACCCTAAAGACCGCACCGTTGCCGCGGTACCAACGCCACGACTCACGCACCGAACTAATACCCAAGCCAGGAGATGTGGGCCCGGGTTTATTTCGAAGAAACACCACGTTTTGTGAATTTTGAGGGAATCTCTACAATATGTCGCATCAATCAATCAATCAATCAATGTCAAGTACAAGCCATACCCCAAGTACAACACCCATCCCTCCTTTTTCATAAGTCAACTCTCTCTCTCCCCTAACCATCCCTCTTTACAAAATTTCAAACTAAGTCATGCCTCCTCATCACCTTTCCTTATAACAACCCCATCATCCCATCCCTTTTCACCCATCATTTTCCTCTCTCTCTCATTCCCTCTCTTCACTCCTAAGCAATCTAAAAATTTCCATACGTCCAAACCTTTCCAAACTATCCCAAAGCAACAAGTGTGGCCCACCCTCTCATCTCTCATCCCCACCATCAAAACTCCATCAACCACCATTAATAGTGAAGGTAAGGAGCATAAGAGTCCAAGGGATCAAGAGAAGGCCAATAGGTGGGTGATCCACCGTTAATTCTTATTTTAGGTTGGTAGGACCCATTTTGATGTATATGATGTAACTATGAGGGGCCCAATAGTGGCGGGGTCCCTCCCCTTCACGTGTATCTCTCTCTCTCTCTCTCTCTCTCTCTCTCTCTCTCTCTCAGAATGAAGTGGGCCCCACCGATATGTTAAATCTACTCCATCCATCAGATGGTGTGGCCCACCACATTTCTAGGAGATCCATACCGTCCACTCTAGGGATGGTGGGAAGTTCCATACACCGGACTAAATGATATATAATATATTATATTTATATGTTAATATATATATATATGCATGGTGGGCCACGTACAGGTGGGACCCACCACGATGCTTGTGTTATATCCATGCCGTCCAGCGTCCATGATGGAGGCTAACATGGAGTGCGTGTACTGCCATGGGAGTGTACTAACAGTTATATATATATATATATATATATATATATATATATATATATATATATATATATATATATATATATATAATATATTTAAGCTTTTAGGTGGACCACTCATGTAGGCCCTACTAAATCCAATCCATCCATCCTTTTCCTCAGATCATTTTAGGCGTTGAGCCGAAAAATGAACCCTATCTGATTTCCTAGCAGGCCATAGCATAGAAAATATTGATTTTACCATTAAAATTGACTAGGACCCACCTTGAACCAAAACATACTGAATATTGGGCTTGTTTAGTCAGTCTTGACCCATGAAATGCAATGGCTGGAGTGGATTCACCTAATGCAGGCCCCACATGGGAAAAACTACAAGATTTCTATTTTTTTAAAAAAAATAAAAAATAAAAACATAGGCAGCAGCGCCTGCTGCTGCCGCTGACACCAGAGGACGCAACAGTGTCCTGGGCGCTGGAGGCAGGGAACCACGGTCCCAGCTGTGGGTCCCACTGTGATGTGTGTAGAACATCTACACTACATTTTATGGGCCCTCCTTCTAGCTGTGGGCTGCCATAAAAATCAACCGTGTATGTAACTCAGGTGGCCCACTTCATCGGAAATAGTGGGATTGAACGTCTGCCATTGAAACCTTATTAAGCGTCACAGAAGTTCTGGATCATTATGAAATTTGTTTTTCCTTTTCATGAGGGTCCGTGTGACCTTGTCAATGGCTTGGATGGCAGAGAAACATTATGGTGGGCCCCACGTGGGACCCACTGATGTATGTATTGTATCCCATACCATCCCAGGGTGGGACGGCTAGTGTACCTCACTCCAGCTAAGTAGCTACTGGAGTGGCGTCACCAAGTTCTGTGGGTCCCGCTTGTGTCATCCACGCCGTCCATCTATGGGACCCACCATGATGAATGTGTTGCATCCAAGCTGTTCAACCATTTTGAAAGCTCATTTTATGGCATGAGCTAAAGACTCAGACAGATCTAGGATTAAGTGGACCACCCAGCAAAAAGGCATTGGGGATTGAGCTTCTGCCATTGAAACTCTTTTGTTATCATAAGAGTTTGGATCATTAAGAAATTGTTTTTCCCTTAATCCAAGTTTGTGAGAACTCATGACCAGATTGGATAGAAAATAAATGTTATGGTGGGACTTAAGAATTTTAATGGTGGAAATCATCGTCACCACTGTTATTTGGAGTGTGGTCCGGTTAATCTTTTGATATGATTCATGTATGTATATATATATATATATATATATATGAGGCCCATGTGATTAAGCCCATCTTAATGTATTTATGGCCGATTGTTGAGGCCCACCTTGATTTGTATGAGGCCCATATAATTGGTCTATCTTGATGTATTTGTGGCCCGTTGTTGAGGCCCACCTTGATATATATATGAGACCCATGTTATGAGGCCCATTTGATGTATTGAAGGCCCATGGGTCGAGGCCCAATGGGTTGTACATAAGGCCCATTGTAATGTGATTCCACCATGGTTTATGTGTTGACCTTTATAATGGGCTATGCCTTGAGAGCAATGATGGCTTGACTCCCACATTATAAGTACAATGTTGGTTAAATGTCCACATTGTGACTCTCCCTAGGGCCCAATGATAGGCTCATACTTGTAGTGTGTAGGCCGTCTAAACCCATCTTTGTTATGAACAGAGCCCATCACCACATAACATGTTTATTATAGATCCATGATTTATGAGCATACGCATTATATGTATGCCTGATATGAGGAGTGACTAATCATAGCATATGCCTTCGGGCAGATTGTTTATGGGCTCCCTGATAGGCGGAGTTACCCTACATGAGCGCGCAGTATGCACAGGATTATTGCATGTCTGGTAGAGTGATTCATGCACTTGCATGTGTGTGATTATGATTATTATATGCCCTAGTGTCATCAGAGCCATAGCCTCCACAGACACATCGTGGATGGCAGGATTGGATACGGAAAATATTTGGTTCTAGCATACGGGCACCATAAATGTCCCCTGGGTGAAAATCTCTAAACCCGATGGTACCAGAGGATGACTCCAACGTCGAGACCGAGTGGATATATGAGCGCACGAGGGCCGAATACTAGGAGGCCGCGTCTCTCACTATGTCGTAGTCGGTTGGAAAGGGGTGTGGCCTTACTCGCCCAAGGGCAGGGGCATTACTAGGCTGAGTTTGACCAGCTCGTAAATAAGTCCACTATCGATGTGCCGAATAGGTATTGGCAGACTATTGGCCAGCGGATAGTGAAGTTTCTTATGCTTACTTGGATTGTGGGGCTGGGAGAGGGACAGTAGCATTTGGAGTGTACTAAACTCCGGTGATTATCCAGAATGAGAACTATATTGATATCTGATGAGCTGTATGTGGATTTGGATGAGGATTGGTATGCTTAAGTTACATCATGCATCGCATGGTCTTGATATGGCCGATAACATTCCTATCTTGCACCGCATAGCCTTGGTACGGCTGCTTGCATTCATATACTCATCAGCATGATTCTGCATTACTCTGCATTCTGAGCTTTCTATAAGCTTATGCACAATTGATGCGTGCAGGTGACGCCAGGACGTAGCCATAGCCTCACCGCAGTTGGAGTGTGCAGTCGAACTTTTAAAGTTTTTGTTACTTTCATTATATTGTATTTTCCTTTCATACGCATTGTACTCAAAGATTTTGATCATAGTGGATTTTGTGATGGTGTTCTTGTGGTTATTGTTCATGGGTTATGCTTATGGTTATGCTCATTATGAATCAAATTGACATTAGAAACCTCCTTGTAGGATCCTAGGATCAGAACCTAGTAAATGGGTGCCGGGAGCCGAGAATGGGGTTTTACGGAGGCTATCGGTGCTGGATTCGGCGATCGAAAATTTTGTGAGCTCGGTTTCCGAGTTTGTGGCGTGACATAACCTACAACATTAACATAAACTTATAACCTAAACTTACAACCTACAAAATTAACATAAACCTATACTTATAACCTAAACCTATTCTCAAATCCCAAAACCTATAACTTAAACTTAAACCTTAACCTAAACCTTAACCTAAAACCTAAACCTTAACCTATAACCTATAACTTAAACCTATAACCTATAACCTAAAATCAATTCTCTAAACCTTCACCTATAACCTAACCTAAACCTAAACCTATAACCTACACTTATAACCTAAACCTAAACTTATAACCTAAACCTAAACCTAAAACCTAAACCTAAGCCTAAAACCTAAATGTATTCTCAAATCCCTAAACCTAAAACTACACCTAATCCTAATCTTAACTCTCTAACCTAAACCTAAACCTAAACTTGAAAACCCAAACCTAAACCCGATCCCGAACCCGAACCCGATTTCCTAAACCTAAACCTTAACCTATTCTCAATTCCCTAAAGCTATAATCTATAACCTATAACCTATAACATAAACCTAAACCTATAACCTAAACCTAAACATAAACCTATAACCTTAACCTAAACCAAAACCTATAACCTCCTTAACCCATAACCTATAACCTATAACCTAAACTTATAACATATAACCTAACCTTAACCTAAACCTAAAACCTAAACCTAAACCTATAACCTAAACCTATAACCTATAACCTATAACCTAAACTTAAACCTAAACCTATAACCCAAAACCTAAACCTAAACCTAAAACCTAAATGTATTCTCAAATCCCTAAACCTAAACCTACACCTAATCCTAATCTCAACTCCCTAACCTAAACATAAACTTAAACTTGAAAACCCAAACTTAAACCTAAACCCGATTGAATGGGCCCACACACAACCTTAAAGAATTATCCTTATACAAGTAGATTATTCATAGCATATTTCCTATATGATTTCAGTTGAATACCTTGTTAGGACATTAGCTGTTGTCATGATGATTTTTATCCTCTTTTGTAGGCATGGAAGGTGGTTAGAGGGAGATTCGAATTGCGTGTGTTCCCCACCAAGGTGGAATCTAGGTGGGGCTCACTCTGATTTTCTTGAGAAATTCATTGTCTTTCAATTTTATAAGCTTATGTTAGGACACGTGCCTACAAATGAAGTAAATCCATACTCAAGTGAATCACATGGCAAATAAGAATAGAGATAAGATGAGAGATTGAACGCCTACATTCAAACCTTCTTTGGGATATAAGAGTTTAGGATTAGCAAACTCTTGTGTTTTTTCAGTTTATTTTAGTGGTAATGACTTTATAAACAATTTGGATGACATATGAGCATCACAAATCTAGATCCTCTACTTACCATTGATACAAATAGAAATTTCTCATTTTCTTGCATTGTGACTGCAAGTCCTAGTCATCATTAACGTTGCCAGCATTGCTGCATCAAACGTAGTATATAATAATGTAGCCCAATCGCATGGGAACAAACAAGAAAATCTTGCTTTGTTAGTAAGCATACTCGAACTCAAGCATCACAATGCATCTATTTTCATATCCACTATCTCTTATAGCATAGATTATTTGAGATTTAGATTTATCTCATTTTTAGAGCCATGTCCTAACACAATATCATAATATTAATAGACAAGGTGAATTTGTCACTAACATTATTCCAAGACCCATATAACTTCTCCTTATAGGAATTGGGTAGGGCACATGCAGTTTGAATCCATCAAAGGAGATAAGGATCACCTCTCATATGTTCTCTCTCTCTTTTCATTTATTTTTTTCCATATGATTGTTTATTTTGTGATGTCTGCTCAAATATACGTACAACATTTTATCATGATAATATAATTATAAGTGGCCTAATCTTACCTTTTTAAAAACAACTAATAATAATTTCTACCTGATGAGAAATCACCAAGTACCATCAGGCCAACCCAAAAGATAAATCAGCATTTTCTTTCTTTCTTTTTCTTTTAACACACACTCACACACCAAAGTCACTTACAGCCACAATGGGTACTTGAACTCATGACCTTGTATTGAAACTATTTTGAATCTACCATGAAGGCATGAGTAAGGACCTAAGTGTGTGTGCACAGTCGGCGATGTGTTCACCACACTAAATTTTGTGAGCCCCACCAGGAAATAGGCTATGAATAGTTTTTTATATTTTATTTATGATGTTAAACTTATATGTATTTCTGCGTGAATGAATGTGATGTAGATAAGATTGTTTGTGTTTGGATGGATGTAGTTTATGTTTGGATGAATGTAGTTTATGTTTGGATGGATTTACGTAGTTTGGGTTTAGATGGAAGTGAATGTGAATATGATTAAATATATTATATATAGGTGTATATCTGGAAGAATATGATGAAATATATTGTAACAGGTGTATATTAGGAATTTTGTGCTGGAAAATTGAAAAAAATAAATAAATAAATAAATAAAAAGAGAGAGACTTTTACCTACGAAATATTTCGTAGGTAAAAGTCACCTACAAACCCATACTTAGGTAAAAATAGGTTTGTAAATATGTAAAAGTTTTGTAAATATTCTTACCTACTAAAATATTCATAGGTACAAGTTTACCTACGAAAATATTCGTAGGTAAAAGTTTTGTAAATATTTTTACTTACGAAAATATTTGCAAGTATAAGTTTTGTAAATATTTTTAGCTACAAAAATATTCGTAAGTAAATATTTTTAGCTACGAAAGTATTCGTAGGTAAAGTTTTGTAAATATTTTTACCAATGAAAAAAAGTGTCAGTAAAGATTTTTACTGACGAAAAAATTCGTCGATAAAAGTGTTACTTTTGCTGACGAAAACTTTTTTTCGTTGGTAAAAAACTTTTACGACGGTCGTTTACCGACGAATTTACTGACGAAAATTTTCAACAGTAAAACTTTTTACCTACGAAAAAAAAAGCTTTTAGCGACGAAAATTTTCATCAGTAAAAGTGTGTTTTCTTGTACTGAATTTCAAATTTAAGTTTTAATTACTTTCATGCCACATAATTTTTTGATAAAATTTCATGGTGCTTACTCTATAAGAGTAACGAAATTTATTCTTCACATTCCCCACTCCTAAAAGATGTATAGAGTGATAATTATATGGAGAAAAACCTGTATACTTTGGCAAAGTGTGATGGATGATACTCGAGCATCTCCATACCAACCCGTGCTAGGGTGATGTGTAAGTCTAATATGTGTGCATGTGGACCCCTCCAACAAATTTTTTATTTATCGAAATTCACTCATATTATACAATTCTAAGTTTTACTTTTATAAAGTTATCCCACTGCATATCTAACGAGCATATACGTATCAAAAGTCACTAGTGTGGATGGTATTTCTTGGTGTTTAGTGTTTTGTAATATTTTATGTGCTTCTTGGTGCTTCTTAGTGTTTTGGGATGTTTATTGGTGTTTCTAGGTTTTTTTTATTGATATTTTTAAATGTTTATTGGTGATTTTAGTGTTTTTGGGTGTTATTCGGTGTTTGTCAGAGCTTTTGAGTGTTAGTAGGTATTACAGGGGTTTTTTTAAATATTTGTAGTTGTCTTTTAGTGTTTCTTAGATTTTTTAAGTATTTTTAAATATTTTAAGTCTTTTTAATGTTTCTTATATTTCTGTATGTTCTGAAGTGTTTTTTTTTTTTCTTATTTTTTAATAGTGTCCGATATTTCTAAGTATTGCTCAGTGGTTTTTAGTATTTCTGAGTTTTTGTCGATGTTTCTTAAGGCTTGTTTAATTTGTTAAAATTCCTGGTAAATTAAAATAATGGTGTTATTAGTATGAATTTACCACAACCAAATTAAGCACAAAATAGTTAGTCAAATGCATATGTATTCAAGTGACAATTAAAGAAATGTATAATCATTGCAGTTTTTCATGTAATTACTTTAAAAATCTTGAATCAAACAATGGCATTAGTATATTTTGACAATATATAATTTGACATTAAAGTAATATAAAAATACTATATATCATTATAATGTTACTATGAATAAACTAAACATGAGAATCTACAATCCAATATAGTTGATGTCAACTAACAGTTGAAGTAATTTGTATTCATTACACAACTTCTTTAATTTACAAGTAATCTTAGCAAATCAAACAAGCCCTTAGTGTCTTGTTACTTTTTATGTTTTTTAGTATATTCTCTTTCTTCATTTTTCTCATACTACCACTTCGTTTAGGAGCTTGTAAATTGAGGTAAATGGGAAATGAAATTGGAGGTAAATGAATTGGAAGTAAATGGCTTACCTAGATATGTCTAGATGGGAGTAAATGATATAGATTGAAATCCAAATATCTGTTTGGATGGAAATAAATGGGAGGAATTGGACTACATAAAAAATTTCAATATATTCATAAGAATATATATGGTATCCAAAATCAACTTTAATATCACAAATTAGTGCGTATATGTGATATATAATATAATAAGTACATTGAAATATACACTTTTGCTAATAATGAGGATATTTCAAGCATTGGGTAGGCCACAAATGTAAGGATTACAAAGAAACAACTTGCCAATGTTTTTTAACATACATTTAGATGGCCAAACTTTGGATGGTTTTAATCATCCTATTTGTATGATTTTAGCAATGTAGCTAATAATTGAATTGTTTTAGAGTATCATCAACGTGCCACAAGTATGGCGGACATGTGCATAGCATCAGCTTTGTTTATTGGTGCAACCCTCTAAGGGAGCTCAAAAGAGCATTTCATCTCCATTTACTTCAACATCATCTCTTAAAGAGGATTTCATTTACATACCCATTTACTCCCATTTTCATTTCATTTCTATTCATTTACTCCCATCCAAACACACCTCAAATACCATCTACCTCCATATACTCCTAATTCCTCTCATTGGCCTCTAGTTACTCCCATCCAAACAGCCCCTATGATGGGGCCTCCTCTCATTGGCCTCTAGTTACTCCCATCCAAACAGCCCCTATGATGGGGCCTACCATCTTCTATAAGTGCAATTCAGATCATGCATTTGGGTTTTTCCACCTTATTAGCCAAACATTCCAAAACCCAACATCATTTGTAGCCATGTAGGCCACACCTTTGAGAACAATGAACAACTCACTTAGTTTGATGCCGACCATTGAAACTTCCACATGCCATGCATCACTTTCAAATTTTGGGCCGAGATGATTTTTTGGATATATGGTGAGGATGAGATGATTGACCATACGCACAATTTGTATTCTATGTACACATCACATGGGGGCCTCACAAAGTGAAAGTTCTTGTGGAAAGATATGACTCAAAACATGTGAAAGGAATCCTACATGCAACAAGTAGGAAAGAAATATTTCATATTGGATAATATGCCCTTTTTGTATAAATTGCTTACTAACAAAGCTTTGTAGTGGATCCCACCCCACATTTTAATACAGGAAGTGAATCAATCTTAATCTATTTCATAGAAAATGAATATTTCATAATGTACAAACAAGGTGAAGGATCCATTGCTAAATTCTAATATTTGACACCCTGACTCTACCCTATGCTGACAATCACACCGATCAGATAATCCTAGCCGCATATTTGATAACTGTCAATTTTTTTCAAACAATACAATTGAAATTCAAAATGTATATAATCAACTCGCCAGGAAAGCCCAAACAGTATCATTTTCGGCGTCAGCCACATCCATGGTAGGTCCTTACAGATGAACGGTCTTGATCCTGCACATGCATTCCATGTTTACAGAGATTTCTTGCTTAATTAATTAGATATTAGCATTTGGCACCTACCTTGTTAAATAAGAAACCAAAGAGAAAGATTAGCAGGACATGGTGATACAATTAGCATCTGTTTGCCTGAGAAGAGATCTGAACCATTGAACAGAAGCTTTTGGGATCCTTGTAAGGTTGTTCTTGTAGTCGACGAAGTAAAGTCCAAATCGGACGGTGTAGCCCGAGTTCCATTCCCAGTTGTCAAGTAGGGACCACACAAAATAACCACGAACGTTGCATCCGTCCTCCCTACATTTTTTAGTATATATCAATCTTTATTCTATAGTTGTTTAGGCCTGTTTGGATAAAGAAAATCCAAAACATGGACATGGCGAATTCCTACGGAATCCTCATCAAATGAAAGACTATGGAATGATGCATGTTTGTTTTTTTATTCACTTTTGATCATAAAAAAAGCTCTCAAAAGTTTAGTCAAAGAAATGACTATGGCAAAAATTGGAGAATAAAAACTTTAGGTTTAGCATGGTCAATTAAAAATTAGTGGAAAAGGTAGATATATACATGTGTGTGTGTGTGTGTGGGCACACACACTATAAAGACTATAAAGAACATAAGTAATACCTCAAAAGCTCATTGATGGAATGCATCAAGCTAGGCTCTTTAGACCGTTGGAATCATAACATTCCACTACGTTCTACATTCAACATCCATGGTGGCCCAATCTGTGGTAGCACTCACTCTAGCTTTTTTCCAAGACATGACGGTTGCACTCTAGTTGTCCAAACAGACCTTTTGAGGATGTGGTGTTGAATCTAATACTAATTGTTAAGAACCTAACCAATATGCCAAAAGCTCCAAAATTGATAGGATGCATCAAGCTAGGCTCTTTAAGCCATTGGTATCTTGACACACACACACACACACACACACACACACATATATATATATATATATATATATATATATATAATAATTAAAAAATAATCAACTAAAATGGGTAGATATCTATATATGTGAATAATAATGTACATGGTTATTCAAATGGTGGATTAATATCATTCTTTGCCCCACGAGATCTTTTATTTTCAAGTAATCCTTATAAAAACTAAGGAATTTGACCATACTAACCTCGAAGTTTGGTCAAATTACCTTGGGAGCTACGACGTTCCAGATATCTCAAAAGTGGCCTTCTGACAACTTTTGGATATTGTTTCGGACGAAAATGCCTCTATCCTTGGTTCAAGAGTCGTACGGTCCTTGAGTGAAACAGAACCTACCTTCTGTTTCAACCCTCAAGAAAGTGACGGATTGGCTACTCCCCTGCCAGCAACCAATGGCTAATGCTCGGTTGTCTATGGGCCCCACCACCATGTATGTGTTTCATCCATGCCCTCCATATATTTTTGCAGATCATTTTATGGCATGAATCCAAAAACGATGTATATCCCAATCTCAAGTAGACCACATTACAGGAAACAGTGTTGAATGAGCGTCGTAGACCATTAAAAACATTTTGGGGGCCATAAAAGTTCTGGATCAAGCTGATCTTTGCCTTTTCCTTTCATTTGTGTCTGTACGACCTAATAAACAGTTGGGATGATGTGGTTATCATGTTACATGGGTCGTGACTAGCATGTTACATGTGTCGTGGTTGGCAGATGATACGAGTTGTGGTTGTCATGCCAGATGGGTCGTGGTTTTGACATCCCATATAGCTTGCATTTTCTGCTCCTGCAATCTATCAATAGTCATCTCTACATTATGGTCCATTTAAGATTTATATTTGAATAAAATTTAGTCTCCACGGTGTAAATAGATCATTTCATCTGATGGACGATAAGGATCTTATGTATGTTTATCTCATGTAGTCACCAAGTTAGTGCAAGTCACACCATCGTCATGCAAATGATATATGTATAATAGCATAGGTCGCATCAGGTGTAGAGTTGGGCAGAAACGAACCGATCCGACGGATCTGACCCGATCTGACCCGATCCGCTTTAAACCGATTCGAACCGAAGGCCAAGATCGAGTCGAATCGAGTTGGCCCAGTCAGATCCGACCGTAAAACGAATCGAGTTCGGATCAATAGTCAATCCGGATCGATCCGATCTGAAATCCGATCCGATTCGATCCGAACAATGTTTATTCAACAGTGTTTCTTATAATATTGTCCACTTGAGATTGTTTAATACTATAAAATGATCTAGAAAAATAGATGGACAGCATAGATGAAATAAATACATCATGGTAGGGTCCACAGAGCACCGACTACCCACCATTGGCTAGCATGGGGAGTAGCCAATCCGTCTTCTCACCCCTGGGTATAAGAGGGCAGGCACCAGGTGGCGAAGTGACGTTGGCTAGCTATACCACTTTTTTAAATCGAATCTGCTGCAACACCGATTTCACGCAGAGCATAAAACATCCAAGCTACGTGGTGTTGTCCATGTTCTAAATGTAAAATCCACTCCGTCAAAAAGGTTAGAAATAATATATTAACTGTACATAATGAATATTATTTTTAATAAATTCTCCATAAGGACCCACCAAAGAGAACAATGTAAAATTACATCAAGAACACTTAAGTTCATATATTGTGCTTTCAGAGTTTTTTATCAGTCTGATTTTCATATATTTTATTCATCCTAGATATTTACACCTGATTAACGGTTTTGATGATATATAAACCCCAAGTTAACTCCACAAATAAACCTGCGGTTGGAATCTCTTTCTCAATGTTTCCTCTAGTGTAGCTCACCTGAGGTTTATATAAATCTAAATTTTTACTCAATAATCTAATATATAGAATAACACTTGATGGATGAATTGGATTTTAAAGTTAAGATATGGCGGACCGCAGATATCTTTGGTGTTCCACGCAGTAGGTTTAAACAGGTGTTGTGAACAACACTCGTCCAACCTTTTTCTCCTCTTTTTGGAAAAACTGCCTTCTTTCTCTGCGTTGTCAGACGGCGTCTAACCGACAGTTGATTTTTCTCCTGAGTATGGTAGTCCACGTGACCACGGATGATCTTTTACCTACAATGCTACATCCTCTAATCAGAACCGTTCATACCATGGGCCTCACTAGAATGGGCCATGACCAAGGAAATTGGATACATCGTAGTCATCTGATCAGTGGATCTCAGGTTGCCAAGTGGAATAGGTGGTATTATTACCGTAAACTTTGCTTCTCTTGGAAACGGCGTAACCATCCGATCAATGGATGCAATGTTAACATCGTAGTGCATCCTTTGTGGGGTCCATTGGATGAACAGCTGTAATATCTAAGAGTTGTTTGGGAACATTTGAATGGTGTATTACCCGCGTGCTATCATAACACGGCTACTTCTCTCTCACCTGCTTTATCCAATGCTTTTCTTTTTCTCATATTCCTACACGCTAGCTAACTTCTGCTCGCAGTCATATCGAGCCACAAGCTCTCTGACGGCCGCGGGTTTCAAGCGAAAGCCTTTCACACGAAGTTCTTACGAGGGATGCTAAGTGGGTCCCACTGTGATGTTTGTGATAAATCCACATCGTCTATCCATTTTGGGAGCTCATTTTAGGACATGCGGCCAAAAATGAATTGTATCCAAAACTCAAGTAGCCCTTAGAAGAGGAAACAATGCAGATTCAATGAAGATTCGATTCGAACCATACCTAAACTAATTCGACTCGATTTTCCTTGCTGAGTCGGACTCAGTTCGGGTCAAGCTAGCAGTGCAATGGATCGAATCAAGTCAGAGGACTCGGACTTGGTCCCAGATCGGATCGAGTTCGGGTCGGTCATAAGAAATTTTGGACCGAGTCGAGTTAGGCCCAATCCGGTCCGACTCGACTCGATGCCCATCTCTAATCAGGTGGTTGTAATGCGGTAAGAGTCATAGTTGTAGTGTCGTAAGGGTCGTAATTATCATGGGTTGTGGTTGTTTTCATTTTATAGGCCTTGGCCCTAAAATGATAACTACGACCCATATAACATGAGAACCACGACCCATATAACATGACAACCATGACCCATGTAACATGTCAACCACGACCCATGAAAACTACGACCCATTATAACCATGACCCATATAACATGATAACCACGACCCATATCATATGAGAACTACAATCCATGACAACCACGATCCATAAAACATAACAACCACGACCCATGAAAACCACGACCCATATAACATAACAACCACGACTCCATAGGAAACCACGACCCATATAACATGACAACTATGACCATAATTATAATACAATATGAAGAATAGTTCTCTTTAACGGGCACACAGGGAGCCTGACCATAAACTGCAAAACCACAACTCCATGGGAAACAAACAGTTCTCTTCAACGGGCACCCAGCGAGCTGAAAAACTCTGTTGAGAATTTTTTTTAGTTTGAGCCTGACCATAAACTGCAAAACCACAACCCCATAGGAAATGAACAGTTCTCTTCAACAGGCACCCAGCGAGTCGAAAAACTCTTTTGAGAATGTCTTGTTTGACCCTAACCATAAACTGCAAAATCACGACTCCATGGAAAACCACAACCCATATAACATAACAACCACAACCCATTTAACATGACAACCATGACCCATATAACATGACAACCACGACCATAATTACAATACAATATGAAGAACAGTTCTCTTCAACGGGCATCCAATGAGGTGAAAGTAATTTAAAACCCAAGTACCACTTTTATAGGCTGATGAACCAATGGTTAATATGATTAGGATGAAGTGCGACTATTAGGTTTTCAATGCTAGGAATACCATTTCTCGGGATTACGGGGAAGTAGTGACATTAATGGCATTTCCTGAAGAAAAAAAATGTGGCACTGATATCGAATGGTTATGGATATGACGAACAATGGGTCGTAGTTGTCATCCACAATGGATCATAGTTGGTAACCACGACTCAGTGTGTATGAAAACTATGTCCCTGTCGTGTGATGGTGGTTTACATGTACATTAAACCATGGTTGTTATCCACGTTAAATCATGGTTGTCATCCAACGTTGGATTGTCGATTTGGAGGAAAACGAATTGGCTACTCCCCCCGTCACCAGTCATGGGTCCAACCATGATGTATGTGTTTCATTCATTCCATTCATCTATTTTAACAGATCATTTTAGGGCTTGATCCCAAAAATGAGACGGATATAAATCTAAGGTGGAACACACCATAGGAAATCAACTGACAACCACGACCCGTGTAACATGAAAACCATGACCCATATAACATAACAACCACGATCCATAATAACTGGAAGCCACGATCCATATACCGTGATAACCACTACCCATATAACCTGCCAACCACGATACAAGGTTATGGGACAAACGAGTTAGGCCTTGCACAGGTCGTGGTTGTCATGTTATCTTCTTCATACTGTATTGTAATTGTGGTCGT
This sequence comes from Magnolia sinica, assembly GCF_029962835.1. Taxonomy (NCBI): domain Eukaryota; kingdom Viridiplantae; phylum Streptophyta; class Magnoliopsida; order Magnoliales; family Magnoliaceae; genus Magnolia; species Magnolia sinica. The sequence goes on from NW_026682776.1 coordinate 17,480, forward strand.
GCTTGTCATGTGATATAGGTCGTGCTTGTCATGTTATATGGGTCGTGGTTCTCATTTTAAGACCAAGGCCTATAAAATGAAGACAACCACAACTCTTATCTCATGACAACCACGACCTATGACAACTATGACCCTTATGACACTACAATCATGACCATTTTCCGCATTACAACCACCTGATGCGACCTATGCTACTATACAGATATCGTTTATATGACTATGGCGTGACTTGCACTAACTTGGTAACTACATAGGATAAACATACATAAGATCCTTACCGTCCATCAAATGAAACGATCTATTTACACCATGGATACTAAATTTTATTCAAATATAAATCTTAAATGGACCATAACGTAGAGATAACTATTGATAGACTACAGAAGCAAAAAATGCAGGCTATATGGGTCATGGTTGTCATATTATATGGGTCGAGGTTCTCATGTGATATGGGTCCTAGTTCTTATGTGATATGGATCGTGGTTGTAATGTTGTAAAAGTCATAGTTGATATGGGTCATGGTTCTCATGATATATGGGTCGTGGTTGTCATTATATATGGGTTGTAATTGTCATTATATATTGGTCGTGGTTCTCATGTGTGCCCCACGAGTTTGGTCCTTGCCCACGCCCAAAAAAGAGTTCCGTACACATCACTTTCTTAGCATTAAATACGACGTAACTTCTTATTCCCTAAAAAACCGTGCGACTACTGAAAAAGGATAAGGGCATTTTAGTCTAAGTAATTTTCAGAAGCTTGTCACAAGGCCACCCTCGGAATATTTGAACGGTTGAATCCTTTTAGGTAACTTGACCAAACTTCAAGGTCAGTACGGTCAATCTCCCTAAAAACTATCCATCTCCTCTAAAAAAATTCACTTTTTTCTCAATTCTGCTAATGGGTTGCAACTAGCAATCCTTCAAAAAAAAAAAATCGCACTCGAAAGTGTTTCTTTTAATAAAAGGCTGTTTTAAAAAAAAAATGTCTATTTTGATTTGCCACAAAAAGGTGAGTCAAATCCATAATTCTAAAACTCACTTAACTAAAAATATGACTGAGTTAACTCAACCTGGTGAGATTTCAAGCCCAGTAATGCGCTAGCAAATATGACTTCTAATAGAGGAGAGGGGGAAAGTAATGTGCTAGCAAATATCCACGTTAATATTACTTCTAACACTTCTAATATTAACTTATCAAATATCTAGTTGAGTGATGTCAACTCTTCTTGTCAGCACAACTTGGCTAATCATCGAGTCGAGTTGGGTTTTCAATGCTTCTTTTCCTTTTCTGATCTTCTGAAATATAGTTTTGAATGTTGATTGAGCATGGATGGTTTTTTTTTTTTTTTTTTTTTGAAAAAAAAAAAAAGAGTTTAAAACAGAGTTTTGCTAACTGCATTTTTTGAGTAAATCCTTGGAAATGAAAAATCAAATTCACAGCTGTGTTTTTTCCATTAACAGTGGCTAACTCAATTTCCATGTAGTCAGAATTCATTTCCAAAGTATTCTTTTGGTTTTAAAAATAAAGGCTGGTTTGGGAATGTAGATTTAAAATCAGGTGAATTTTAGTCTCTACGAAGCAAAGTGGATTTGAAATCATAACTTTGATAGAGGAGTTCAGAAAGACCTATTTTGGGGGATTTGGATTCCTCTCAAATCCAAATCTCTCCAATTCCTTGCTCCTAAAATGACCAAAAAAAACAGCAAATTCCTCCAATTCTATGCTGCCAAACGAGCCCTTAGAAAAATCAAAACCTAGTTGAAAAAGTTCATGGTTCATGAGCGAAAGGACCCAAGTCAAAACCTAGCCCATTAATCGACTAAGAACCGGGCCCACTAGCCAAATGCAATCTAAGAGCAGTTTGGGCAACCTTGCAACCCTTTAGTAGACTCAGCCCAGGCCTAGCCCAATCAAGTAAAGGGCAAGAAAACTAAGTCATGGGCCCAAAAAATGGGCCCCTAGCCCAAAGGAGGGTAAGATCATCAGGCTATCCATGCCCAGCACAGCCCAGGGGCAATCCCATAATAGTCTTGTGTGATGAAGAGGGGCAAAACTTCTATTTGTGTTTTCTAACAATTTCATCAATGGTGATGAATTGTCTATTATGTGTGGCATAAATGTACATCAATCCAAACCGTCCATACTAGAGCTGTACATGAACCGAGTTAGCTCGGTTAACTCACTTGACTTGACTCAGAAAATCTCAACTCAGCTTGAAACTTGGTTTGAGCCGAGTTGAGCTGATTTTTTAAGCTCGAAAAAATTTTGAGCCGAGTCCGAGCTTCACCGAACTTAACTCCACGTAGCTCGAAACTTGACTCAGTTTGAATCAATTCAACTCGGATCGAGTTCACTTAATGTAAATATTTTGTAAATATTTATATATTTACATAAATTATATATTATAATATATATTTTATATTATATATATTAAAAATCCTAAAACCTAAACTCGAACTCAACTCGTAGGCTCCAACTCGAACTCAACTCAAAAGATCAAGCTCCAGCTCAGCTCAAGCTGGCCTGAGTGTTGAACAAGCCAAGCCAAGCCAAGCTAAGCTGGCTAGTTGCGCTTGAGGACTAAGCTGAGCCGAGTTCGAGCTAGGGTAGCCTACTGGCTGAGTTGGGCCAAGCTGGACTTAGTTCGGCTCGTGTACAATTCTAAGTCCAGACCATGGGTTCATTGTGGTCAGAGCACGTTCCAAAAGAATCACACTGTTCAGATAATCCTAGCCATCCATCTATTTGGCCATCAAATAGTTGGACAATAAGAAAATGATCAGCGGTCCAATTCGACCGACATTACAAATGGTTCAAGTGGCCCATCAATGTGCCACTTGATATGCTCTATCGATAACTGGGCCCACAATTCATGTAGTCTAGTCTCGCCCGAGTTGACTCAGCTCGACTCGATTTCATCCCTGATTGGGTTGAAACTCGACTCGACTCAGAAAACTCGGTAAAACTGGGCACGACTCGACATTATTTATATTCTAAATATCAAATATTACCGAAAAAAAAAAAAAAAAAAAAATCTGAAATAGCTGAACAGGTTCTACGAGTTTTTGAGTCGACTCAACTCGACTGGGTTACGAGTTGAGTTGGGTTTTCTTCTTTTAAACTATGGTTGTGACACACGACCATTATCATACCTTATTGCAGCTGATAAATTGGACAAGTAGTCCTTGTGGTAGCTGATTCTCTTCTCATCCTGTAATGCCTTGCTCAAAGACATGAAAGGGCTGTTTGGATCATCCATGCCTGCAAACATGATTCTAAAGTTCAATGTTGTTGGTAATGGAATATATATATGTACATATATAGGCATGTTTGGATGAACAATTGAAATGAATTGCAACAATGGCTTCCCTTCAATTCCAGCTTGGAACACATAGAATTCCAATTAGGTGGTTCGATCGTCGTTGTGAACTAAAATGGTGCTAAACCCAATTCAATTCAATCGAGCATCCAAACACGCCTGTTACTGTTGAAACATGTTTGGATGCACCATTGAAATGAACTGCAATAATTGTTTCGCTTCAAGTCTGACCTGAAACTCATATAATTGCAATTAGGAGATTCGGTCGTTATTACGAATTAAAATGGCACTACACCCATTTTGGAGATTCCTCTACATTGAACCAACCAAATCGCACTTCAATTCAATTGAGCATCCAAATGGCCCGAAACTGCGAATTCGGCAATACCGTTTTCGGTTATAATAACTGGTGGGTCCCCATAGTTATCCTTCATGTATCTTGCCAACTTGCGAATACCCCACGGGACGATATGCAGCCAATGAGAAGCAGCCTGAGGGAACATGTAGCACAAGATCTTTAAATCTTAGCTAGAAATCAGTTTCAAAGATGCAACAAATTCAAAGTAAGCAGGGGGAAATGTACTCTTTCTCCAATCTGCACTCCATGCCGAAACGCTACAATCAAGATATTGAGCTGATTTATTAGGACCCCATTTTATCAGATTTTGAAATCTGAAAGAAGGGCTGTGATTTCTTGGTGTCTTACAGGTTGTGATCACGGCCGCGTCGGATGAAGCATCCTGCAATACCAACTTCCAAATCCTGCTTCTATCATTCCGAGCATACAATGTTGTGTAATGGTTGAGGCCCACGAAATCCAGTGACCCAATCAATGATCTGGATGCCTCGGGTGTGAACTCGGGAAGTCTACTCCCGACGAGATTCTGCATCGAATGTGGATATCTGCCGAAGAAAATTGGATCCAAGAACCTGATTCAATTAGCTTATGTTACCACCTGTATGTCTGTTAGATAATGAGAAATGTGATTGCACCAAGTTTCCGTGAGTGATCCTAGCCATCTGTCATGTGGGCTGCTACATTTATTCTCGCGGTTGAAAATTTACGCTTGTCCGATAACAGATGGACAACATATGAAAAAACAGGAGATTAAAAAGTAGGCCAACAGCCCATTTTCAATGTTCATGTGTGGCCCATTTGTATGTCCATATCAGCCTATTTTTTTGTGAAAATGCAAACTTGGTGGGGGCTACCTGATGATCAAATGGATAGAATAGGATTTGAGTAAAAGGATACCATCCAAGCACAAAATCTATTGCTCTTCTTGCAGCATCCCTGTCTTCATCAGCATCAGATATCGGTTCATACCATTTGGCATCAAGAGCCATTCCGATGAGGCCTCCTTGTCTTTCCTGCAAGACCCAAATGAACCCAATGACCTCCATCGCAAGAAAAACATGAACGAAAATTCAAGGCCATGTTTGGATGCTCAATGTAATCGGATTGCAATAATTGTACTTGCCCCCAGATTGTATGTTCCATCATTTGGTCGTTTGATTGCCATTATGAACTAATTGCAATTGACCAAATAGCAATTAAATTCAATTGTGCAACGAAACACACTCCAAATCCTACTTTCTTGTTTGGCATCCATTTAGGAGAATGGGAACAGTAGGGGCAAATTAGATGGGTCACCTTGAAATGAAGATTGTAAGTATGAAACACAAGCCATGTTTGAAAGCTCAATCAAATCGAATTGCAATAATTCAATTCAATAATTTGACTAGCTTTACTAATCGAATTGCAATCATTCAATTCAATAATTTGACTGGCTTTACGAATCGAATTGCAATAATTCAATTCAATAATTTGACTAGCTTTACGAACAGAATTGAAATAAATCAATTCAATAATTTGACTATCTTTATGATCATTAGCCGTTTGGTTGCCATTATGAACTAAAATGGAGCCACCCCACACTGTTCATTTCGCCTACAATGAATTGAATGGATCACAATTCAGTTTGATTGAGCATCCAAAAACACCCCAAATCCTGCTATCTTGTATTGCATCCATTTAGTAGAATCAGAACCTTAGATGCAAACTGAGTAGACTGATCACCTCAAAATAAGGATTCTATGTATGAAACACAGGCAGTGTTTTGATGCTCAATCAAATTAAATTGTAACAATCCAATTCAATAATCTTGTGTATGAAACAAAGGCAGTGTTTTCATGCTCAATCAAATTAAATTGCAACAATCCAATTCAATAATCCAATGAAGCCCCATTGCATTTACGACAGGCAGTAGTTTGGCTGTTGCTGTGAACTAAATTGGAGCCACCCCATATTGGTCATTTCCTCTATAATGAATTGAATGAATCACAATTTGCATTGATTAAGCAGACAAACACACCCCAGATTCTGTTTTCTTGTTTTTCATCCATTTAGTAGAATCAGAACGGTAGATGCAAATTGGGTAGACTGATCACCTCCAAGTAAGGATTCTATGTATGAAACACAGGCATTTTTTGGATGCCCAATTGAATTAAATTGCAACAATCCAATTCAATAATCCAACAAAGCACCATTGCATTTACGACAGGCAGTAGTTGAGCTGTCGCTGTGAACTAAATTGGAGCCACTCCATATTGGTCATTTCCTCTATAATGAATTGAATGAATCGCAATTGGTATTAATTAAGCATGCAAACACACCCCAAATCCTGTTTTCTTGTTTTTCGTCCATTTAGTAGAATCAGAACCGTAGATGCAAATTGGGTAGACTGATCACCTCCAAATAAGGATTCTATGTATGAAACACAGGCAGTGTTTGGATGCTCAATCGAATTAAATTGCAACAATCCAATTCAATAATCCAACGAGGCCCCATTGCATTTACGACAGGCAGTAGTTCAGTTGTTGTTATGAACTAAATTGGAGCCACCCCATATTGGTCATTTCCTCTATAATGAATTGAATGAATAACAATTCGTATTGATTGAGCATGCAAACACACCCCAAATCCTGTTTTCTTGTATTGCATCCATTTAGTAGAATCAGAACCGTAGAGGTGAATTGGGTGGACTGATAACCTCAAAATAAGGATTCTGTGTATGAAACACTGGCAGTGTTTGGATGCTCAATTGAATTAAATTGCAATGATCCAATTCAATAATCCAATGAAGCCTCATTACATTTACGACACGCAGTGGTTCGGCTGTCGTTGTGAACTAAATTGGAGCCATCCCATATTGGTCATTTCCTCTATAATGAATTGAAGGAATCGCAATTCACATTGATTGAGCATGCAAATACACCCCAAATCCTGTTTTCTTGTTTTGCGTCCATTTAGTAGAATCTGAACTGTACATGCAAATTGGGCAGATGGGGTCACCTCGAAATGAAGATTCTATGTATGAAACACTGGTTATTTTGGGATGCTCAGTCAAGTAGAATTGCGACAACTCAATTCAATAATCCAACGAGGCACCAAATTGCACTTACCACGGGTAGTCGTTTGGCTGCCATTTTGAACTAAAATGGAGCCACCAATGTTTGTCATTTTCTCTATAATGAATCAGATGAATCATGATTCAGTTTGATTGAGCATCCGAAAACACCCCAAATTATGTGTTCTTCTTTTCTGTCCATTTAGTAGAATCGGAACCATAAATGCTAATTGCACAAACCGGCCACTTTGAGAAGAAGATTCTCAGCATGAAACACAGGCCATGCTTGGATGATCAATCTTATCAAATTGCAATAATTCAATTCAATAATTGGACGAGGCCCCACATCTCATTTATGACCAGTAGTCCTTCCTCTGTCATTATAAACTAAAATGCAGCCACCCACATTGGTCATTTCCTCTATAATGAATCATGATTCATTTCGATTGATCATCCAAACACGCCCCAAATTCAATTATCATGTTTCACATCAATTTAGTATAATCGAAACCAATGACACGAATTCAGAAAATGGTCACCTTGAAATGAAGATTGTAAGTACGAAAAGTAGCAGCATGAGATAAGAGGATGTGGTGTGCGACCGTATAAGGTTCCATCGACGATTTTCCTTTCTTACAGAATACATGAGATAGAATCGAACACCTTCCCGGAGCTTGAATGCCAGTGTCGTAGCCTTGAATAGAGAATCCGTGCGGCTCGTTGAAGGTGATCCAGTACTTGACTCGATCGCCGAAAGCTTGAAAGCATGTATAAGCATAATGCTCAAAATCTTCTCTGCTACAACAGAGGAACATTACTGCAATCTGAACAATGGTTTTACTACTCAGACGACTCACTCCGACTGGTTCAACCCTGAGTTGGGTCATGACTCGCCGAGTCTGTGCCCATTTTCAATTCTAACTCATGGTGTCGAACCAGATTGGATCTGACCAGGTCTGAGTCGACTCGGGTGGGTTGAATAAGACTCATCTGAGTTGACTCAGACAGTTCGCACAGGACTCGTCTGAGTCTTACAACCTTGATCTTAACTGAAAATTTTTGTTACAGAACAAGGACCCATAACACATACAGTCTGAAGACAGGTAGGTCCCACTAAGAACATGATGTAGGTCCCACTAATGCCTAGAACTAAGGTGTTCCAAAACAGTAATGGCCACCATCGTTATCTTTATGACACTGGCTGTAACAGCCTCCGTATCGGCCGTTATAATTCTTTTTTATTTTTTTGAAAAAACTGTTATGGGCATTACAAAATCATTACGGGATGGCCGTTTTGATCCCTAACACATAATAGATATGCCTATTACCGTTACGTGACGGCCGTTACATAACCAATTTGGAATACCTTGCCCAGGACAGGTACAGCAAAGGTGTGGGGTTAGGATCATTCATGAGATAGGTCCCACTAAGAACATGGCTTGATCTTGTCCAATCATCAGATGGTCCACGCATGTACATTGAGTATGGACTGTAGGCCTTTTCTTCTAACCATCCATTTTTTCTCGTACATGTGGCACGCTTGATGTCTGGACAGCTCTGATTTTTTGCAAATGGAGCATTTGCAAAGGGTCCCATTTGATGAATGGCACAGATCATGCACTTCTTGTGACACATTGGCGCTTGTATGGTTAATCTTGCACAAAGTATTACCATCAACAGAAAATTAGGTGACCCACCTTCAGTGAAGGTTGACCGTTGGATCAGAGGATCCCCCATGTATTGCAACCTGACGAAAGATCGGCTTGATCGGACAGTAGGCCACCGTTGGATCAGGGTGATCTTTGTATATGTTGGAGAAACAAAGATCACACTGATCCTATGCTTGCCTGTGTCCCAATGAACAAGAATTTCAGGCATGTGCAATACACGAGTGGCCTGTTCAATTGAATGGTCAAGATTAACAGTAGGTGGACCCCACAGTGATCTGTGAGCAGTATCATATACATCGAACTTACATAATCTGTGTGCTCAGCCAACCATCATATCTATCCTCAAGTGCCTGTGGAAGATCCCAATGATATAGAGTAACGTATGGTTGTATTCCTACAAAAACCAAAATAAATAAATAAATATTAAATATTTACATCTGGACACTTGGAGAATCCGATCGACCGATCTGAACGGTCCATTAGGTCGATTATAATACCATACAAAAATCATGCCGCCTGGATGATCTGAACCAACCATATGGTGTCCTTTTCTTAAAGCCATCCGTTTTCCAAGTGAAGGATGGGGTGGCTAGGATTGCCTGATAAAAGAGACTCTTTAGAATCATAAGCAATCCTTGATGGTCCCTGGTAAATAGAAAGCTCAAATTGCTGATTGAGCTTATTTCTTATAGAGATGATCTTGACCATCCATTTAATAAGCTATTGATCAGATGGTTAGAATTGTCCAATCATGTAATAATTGAATGGTTCCTGATGAAATGGGTGATAAACCTAATTCACGGTCCAGATCGATCAATCGGCCATCCAAATGTTATGATGGAGTGGATCAATCCTTATAAGTAAGATTTATTAGGGAGTGGGTTATTTGAATTAAACCCTTTTCTAATAGAGCATCAATGAGACTGTTGTAGTAATCTATTCCTTCTGGATTCGGCTCCCCAGTTCCATCTGCCAATACAGGAGCATGTCATGATCACCGTTTAAAAAAATAAGAGAAGCGATGGATATATCTCTCACCGTTGAATACGTATACGGTCGATTCTTACTTGGGAAGATCCGGGACCACGAGATCGAGAATCTGTAAGCGTCCATCCCCAAGTCCTTCATCAAGTCTACATCAGTCTGTAAATGGAGTTTCAATCTCATTAGCAAACCGTTAATCAGTGTGTTTGTACCCCCCCATGAGTACTAATGTCGACCATTAATTTCCACCGGTAAACGGTCTTCTTTAATTAATGGACGGTTTCGATCTGAAAAAACATTGTTTGGTACAAGTGGCATATTTATCTACCAATCAGGTCCATTTATTTATTAGACCGTCTATGTATATCACATGTGCGCAAAAAGAATATACATATACATATAGGCATTCTTATCTATCTAACCAATCCAAACAAAAATAATTAATGGACAGGATTGTGTGATAAGCTAGATATCATCCTTCGATATGTGGTTGGTAACAATTTTTATTATTGAATTTTGTCTTAGCATATAACCATCAAATGTCAGCTTGATCCAAAACTTCAGTGGCCCCCAAAAAGATTTTAATGGTGAACGTTTAATCCCCAACACGTGGTCCACTTGAACCTTGGATGCACTTCATTTTTTAGACCGTATTCTAAAATAATCCAGAAAAATGAATGAATGGCATGGATAAAACCCATACATCACACTGGCACCCACAGAATCCCTGGACTGATTCCGTCCATGGTAGGGAAGGACACAATTCGCTTCCTTCAATTTCCACCCAAGATGGCCCATCAACATCATAAAGTGTCCTATTTAATTAATGGATGGTTTCGATTTAAAAAAACATTGTTTGGTACAAGTGGCATACTTATCTACCAATCAAGTCCTTTTATTTATAAGACCATGAAAGTCACATCCATAGGTCGGGTCACATCCATAGGTCGCCCTAATAAATAAGTATATGTATTCAGTATTCCTTATTATATTATTCCATAACCTAATATATATATATAGAGAGAGAGAGAGAGAGAGAGAGTCATGCTCACCTGCCCACCTACACACTCACCTGCCCACTTACACACATGCACACCTTTGTAGACGTTTCATGGGCGTCTAATCCGAACGGTCCATGTGATGCAGAATCACATGAGACTCAAGGAACAAATTTTCACCCTAGTCTAAAATTATGGTGGGTCATAGCAAAGAAAAAAATTATGGTGGGTCATAGCAAAGAAAAATGCAAATGAAGGGAGCAAACTGTTTTCATTTTTCATGGCCTCTCAAAGTTTTGGATCAAATTAAAAATTGAGCCCGGTGGGTTTCATCCGGTTCTGCTTCATGTGGACCGTTAGGATTTTGAAGTCACATCACGTGTGATGATTTTTTTTAAAAAGTTTGCATGAGTGCGGTGAGAAGTGGTGCTATGAGGTCAACCGCAGCTTCCCATTAGGTTGAGCTCTGTGGGCCCCATCATGATGTATGTCAAACATCAACACTAACAGTCATGCATCATTTTATGGTGGACCACGGGCTTAAAAATCAAATCAATACATGACTTGGGTGGGCCACAACACATACAACAGCTGAGAGGGGTTACCCTCCCATTAAAACATTCATAAACATTTATTGAGCTCACCAAGATGTTTTTCATCCAAACCATTCATTATGTGTGTCCCACTTGGATGAGGGGTCATACCAAGTTTCAGCTGCATCCAAAACTCAGGTGGCCCCACCAAGTGCTTTTATATGTTTTAGGCATGTCTTCACATGGTTTTAGTGGTATGGCCCACCTAATCTCTATATACAGCTGATTTTTGGGATATCCCATTACCTAAAGGGGACCCATCAAATCACGGTGTTGATGGTCAACACACATCGCGGTGGGCCCAAATGCTCAGCTGCCCACCAGTTCACATGTAACTCGAGCGAACTGTTTTGAGAACTCACTATTAGTTATGTGACTCTAAAATCTGGACGGTCCACGTGAATCAGAACCTCATGAAACCACCCCAACCCAATTTTTACTTTGATCCAAAACTTTGGTGGGCCATGAAAAATGAAAACAGCATCCTTCTTGATTTGCATTTCTCACCAAAATTTTAAATCAGGGTAAAAAAATTTCTCTTGGAGTTTCATGGGATTCCGCATCACATGAACCGTTCAGATTAGATTCTCATAACACGTGTGCAAAGGTGTACACGTGCGTAGGTGCACAGGTGAGCTGACATCCAGAAGCCGCATGCTTTGGAAGAAGCTTTTACAGTCTGGGAAGGGATTTTTACCGATCAAATAAAGAATCCACTTCAACCGAATATATATATATATATATATAGTCAGTATTGTTTGATAGGCTAGATTTTGTCCTTTGATGCGCAGTCCTTAACAGTTATCTTTATTGAATCTCTCTTAGAATATGACCATCTTATCCAAATACATAAATTTTAAGTATTATTGTAAAAGAGTTGTTTGGTTCTTGTCAAGAACCAAACTTCTTGTTCTTATCTTAATGGAATCCTTTTGTTTTGTTTCTAATAATATTTTAATGCATGCGTTCGTTTGTCGCTAATGTTGATGCAATTATCTGGTTCGTCCTCCTGGATCCTTGTATGCCTGCACAGAAAAAGGACAAAGGAGACCCTGGCTAGCGCAGGGGACCCTCCGATGCCAAAGTCAGGCCTGGACTCGGGGTCTTAAAGTATTGAAAAGTCTTTTGGAGGAATTTGTTTTCGTACCTCTCAAGGTGAGGGCCCCCCCTTCTTTTATAGCTGCTGGGGCATTTAATCGCACGAGGATTCTCTTTCTGGTATTGTGCGCGAGATCTTCTCCTGGGATCACGGAATCTTCTCCTGGGATCACGGAAACAGGATCGTGCCCGTCTCATGCCTTCATCCGATCCCGTGAGCTTCGGGATCGGGAATCTTATCCCAAGACATCCGGAGTGCGGCTTCATCTTGTGACGGTCGATCCGATAAAGAGGTCCGCCCGAAGCATGCCCGAGACACTGACGACCCTACCGACCCGTCGGGGCCGACTCAACCTTTGCCTCGGTCTAGCGAATAACTCCTCGGATTTGACACATCCTTTGGTGGCCCGAGGCATTTAGTCCGAGTCTGCGGACTTGTATGTTTTGTCCCCAACAAGAGCCCCCTAAAATTTAAGTGAATTTTCCATATGACACTGAGGAGTAGCGAGTGCTGAGTCGGTTCATAACTTAGTCCGAGACGAGAAGTAGTCGTTAAGCGCATTCATTGAGACCTTTGATGGGGACGGTTCAGCTTCTGACATCGTATGCGCCGTCAGCTATCAAATCGCAGGTCCCGCCAATGAGGATTGGACACGTAGTAAAGCTATTATTGTTGCTAGTCGGCGTGCTCCACGTGTCGAGTGGGGGAATCGATGCAGGCGTCGAATCATTTCCCCATTAATGTCTCCGCCGTAGGGCGACCTTATAAAACGTCAGGGGTCCCGCACTTCGAACTTTTACTGCTCTTGCCATTCTCGCTCTGCGTTTTCTCTAGGATTTGCGTAGCCTTTCATCTCCTTCCTTTCTTCTCTCTTTATCGTCGGCACTTCTTTCCGCCACTGTTCCTTTCTCTCCGGTGAGTTTCTCCTTCCTCTTTATTACATAATAATAATGGCGGATAGGAGTTCTCAAAGCCCCCAGGTGGGAGTTTCCGGAGACGAAGGCGAAGCGCAACGTTTTTGGAACGTTGCGGAATCGCCCTCTTTACTAACGGAGATAGCAGTGGATGCCAACGCTGCTTGTATGCCTGAGAGAGTCACCGACGATCAGGCGGAGCGCCCTGCTTCCGTCGTTCCTTCCCGTGGCGGGTCATCCTTATTAACCCGCCCGGGGAGGCCCAACTTACCAAGGGACATGGAGGAAGATGAAGAGGAAGAAGATGAAATTTTAATCGCCGGAGGAACCCCTGACCCAGTTCCTGCTGATGAATCGGCGCAGGCCGAGTCTGAAGGGGAAGAATCGGGGAAAGATTTAAGCGGTCCGGTTCCTTCAGTCTTGACTGAGGCGGACTTGGACAGAATTCGAGTCGGGTATCATATCCCCGAGTCGGTCATCACGTATCTTCCTCGCCCGAATGACCTGCCAGATCACCCTCCTGCTGGGGCAGTCGCAATTTACCAAGTATCGATGCAGTGCGGCTTGCGTCTGCCCTTCAGACCATCGTCAGGGGAGTTTTATCTCGCATACGGATTGCCCGGGCAGATAGTCCCGAATGGGTGGAGGAACTTACTCGGATGTGCGGTGTTGTGGTGAGATGGAGCGACCACCGCTCACGATCGGCGAGTTTCTCCACTGCACCAAGTGCGGGTAAATCCGAACTACCACGGCTTCTACGTCTTCTCTGCTTGGCGAGGCGGAGGCGGTTCCACGATAACCGACCCTCCCACTTCCAACAAACATTGGAAAGAGCGTTGGTTGGGCATGTGGTCGATGGGAGACGGACGAGTCCGGTCTTGCGAGGCTCGTGTCCCTCGGACATTTCAGAGAGCAGGTGACTTGGGTCTTCTCTCCCTCGCCCTTTTTCATTTTTTTTTTTTTTTTTTTTTTTTTGTTTTTGTCGAAACTCTGTCTGGCAGATATTCCGAAGAAGAAGCCGAAGCTACTGCTGCCTCGGCTCGGATCAAAGAGTTGAAGTCGTTGGATCCGAGGGACAGGTCTTGGAAGGTGCTTCTACAGCCGGAGCGCCTTCACCTTGCAGGTCTGGACTCGGAAGTTACAGGTAATTAAGAACGAATCTTCTGAATTTTTCAAATTTCCGCCGACTTACTTCGCCTTGCTCTCCCCCTCCTTTTTTTGTTTTTGCAGATCTGCCCGAAGCTCGTCCCAACCTAAGGATTGTCCCCGAACCGGAGATGACTGGAGCTCGTCCTGCCCTTAGACCAGTCACGAAGTTGAAGGCTCCTCCACGGTCAGTTCTTCTTTCAGAGCCTCGGCCACCGAAGAGGCAAAGGGTGCCGCGGAAGGAGAAAGAGCCAGCGAGCTCTTCTGCCCCTCCGGTCGTCGTGATTCCCGACCTGGACGAAAGGGCGGAAGAGACGGCGATTGATGCTTCGGATCCTCAGGCGGCACCTGACTCGGCACGCGTTGAGACGACGGTGCCGAGTCGGGAAGGAGAGACCGGGGCCACGACCTCAAGGGGGGAGGAAGAGACGAGGACTGCGTCCTCCCGAGGGGAAGAGACGAACCAGGAGGGGCCGTCAATCCTGCAACAAGTGGTGTCGGGGATGGTTCCTTGGGCCCTGGCCCATGGGTGTGAAAGAGAGTTCGTGAAACTGTACAACGCCCCGTCATCGCAGACCGTCAGCCACGCTGCCCGGATGCTTTTTGAACTCGCTCCTTGCTTAATCAAGGCCAGCAAGGAGCTATCCTCAACTCATCGGCTACAGGCTCTTCTGTCTGAGGCCGAGATCCGGGTCGGCGTCCTGACAGGCGAGGCGTCTCTTGCTCGGAAAGCTGCCGAAGACGCGAGGGCAGAGGCGGCTTCTTCCAGAAGGGCCCTGGACGAAGCGAAGGCAGAGGTCGCTCAGGCACTGGTTCGACTCTCCAAAGCCGAAGAGGAGAATCAGCGAGTTCTGGCAGTCCATGCTTCGTGCGCGGATGACTTAGCTCGGGCTAAGCTTGAGGCGGCGGAGCGCATTCAGCAGGCCGAGGAGAAGACTCGGGAGGCCGAGACGGCTAGGGACCAGGCTGTCCAAGCATTCCTTGAGTCGGCCGAGTTTGAGGACGAGAGGGATCGCCTGTTCCAGAGCGGATATCTGGAATGCGTCAAGGATATAAAGAAGTCTTTTCCTGACCTTGACCTTTCAGAAATCGAAGGCGGGGCAGCCTCAGAATCCGAGAATCCGGACGCCGCCGCTGAAGACACAACTGCCGGGGACGGGGCCGACGCATGAAGACTTTGGTTTTTTTTTTTTTATATGTAAATATTTTTTTTGCTCCGATGTATTCGGTTGCTTTTGTACTTACACGTATTCGGACGAATGAAAAAGCATGTCTTTAAACATCAAATAGTAAGCTAAGGATAGTAGACCTTGAGGTGTTCAGCGTTCCATGGATGAGGCAATGACTGTCCGTTCAGGTCTTCCAGCCGATATGTTCCTGGTCTAATGGTGCCCGAGACGATATAGGGTCCTTCCCAATTGGGTCCCAGTGTACCCGACCCAAACTCCTTAGTGTTGGAAAACACTTTCCGAAGAACCATATCTCCCCTTCGGAATCTTCTAATCTTAACTCGGGTATTGTAGAACCGAGTCACTTGTCGTTGTCGAGCCTCCGTGCGCAGCCTCGCCCTTTCCCTTTGTTCGTCCAGAAGGTCGAGTCCGAGTGCAAGGAGTTCTTCATTCTCTTCTGCATTGAATAAGGTGATTCGAGCCGAAGGTAATCCGATTTCGACGGGAGTGAATGCTTCCGACGTAAGCGAGTGAAAACGGGGTTTCTCCTGTGGCCGTTCGGGTTGTAGTTCGGTAAGCCCAAAGAATTTTCGGGAGCTCTTCGGCCCATGCTCCTTTGGCCCGGCCAAGCTTGGTCCGAAGATGTTGCTTGATAATCTTGTTAACTGCCTCGACTTGTCCGTTGGTTTGAGGGTGATGCGGTGATGAATAAATATTCCTGATCCCGAGGTTCTTGCACATCTCACGAAAGCTCCTATTATCAAATTGCCTTCCATTGTCTGTGACAATGGTACGGGGTCCTCCGAATCGGCAGATAATGTTTTTCCATACAAACTCGGTGATCTTCTGCTCGGTTATTCTGGCTAATGGTTCTGCCTCGGCCCACTTCGTAAAATAGTCCACTGCTACCACAGCAAACTTGGTCTGCCCTTTTCCCATAGGGAGCGGTCCTATGAGGTCGATGCCCCATTGTGCGAAAGGCCAGGGACCAGTCATCGGCGTCAGTGCCTCGGGTGCTTGCCTCGGAATTGCCGCAAACCGTTGGCATCTGTCGCATTTTTGAACGAGCTCACGAGCGTCGTGTTGGATAGTGGGCCAGTAGTATCCCTGTCGTAAGACCTTGTAGGCGAGGGATCGCCCTCCAGAGTGGTTTCCGCAGATTCCTTCATGAATTTCCCGTAACACATAGTTTGCCTCGCTGGGTTTGAGGTACCGCAGCAACGGGGCGTAGTATCCTTTCTTATAAAGGGTCCCGTTGAGTATGGTGTAACGGGAAGCTCGGATCCTAATTCGTCGGGCCTCGGTGCGATCTTCTGGCAACTTTCCTTCGTCAAGGAATTGGCGGATTGGATCAATCCAGGATGGTTCCGAGTCGATTGTATTGACGGCCTCGCTAATTGGCTCGTCTATACTTGGTTTATCGACGTATTCGACAGGGACGGACCTGGGTATATCGTCTTCTTCGGCCGAGGCGAGCTTTGCTAGCAAATCAGCTTTGCTGTTTTCCGTACGAGGTATCCGAGTTACACGACAGAATTGAAATCTGTTGATAAGTTCTTTCGCTTTCTCCATGTAAGCCCTTAGCCGGTCTTTCCGTGTCTGGTATACACCGGTAACTTGGTTAACAACCAACTGAGAGTCGCTGAAAACGCTTAGGTGCGTGACCTCCATGCTAGCGGCGAGTCGGAGGCCGAGTAGCAACGCTTCATATTCCGCCGTATTGTTCGACGCTTGAAATCCAAGTCGTAAGGCATACTGTATATAGGTGTGATCGGGGCATACTGTATATAGGTGTGATCGGGGGTTTCCAGCACTACCCCAGCCCCACTGGCCTTCGAGTTGGAAGAACCGTCGACATACAGATTCCATGGAATAGGGCAAGGGGAAGCGGTCGAGGCGGGCACTGCATCGACCTTCGGCGTATCGTTCACTGAGAGTTCGGTTGAAGGTGTTCCTTCGGCGATAAAATCAGCTACGGCTTGCCCTTTGATTGCTGCCTTTGGTCGGTATTGAATATCAAACTCACTCAGCTCGATAGCCCATTTGGTGAGTCGGCCGGAAGCTTCTGGTTTTTGCAGTACCTGGCGAAGCGGAAGGTCGGTCATTACAATGATGGTGTGGGCATGGAAATACGGCCTAAGCCGCCGAGATGAAGTTATTAAAGCCAAGGCAACTTTCTCCAAGCTTGGGTATCTTGTTTCTGCCGGCAGTAATGCTTTGCTGACATAGTAAACCGGCAGTTGCTTTCCTTCAGATTCTCGTATCAAAGCCGAGCTAACTGCTGCCTCGGACACGGCTAGGTAGAGGAGCAACGACTCCCCTGGTTCGGGTTTTGATAAGAGAGGTGCAGAACCGAGATATGATTTTAATTGCTGGAATGCTGCTTCACACTCTTCCGTCCAACCCATCGCTTGTCTCCCTTTCAATTGATTGAAGAAAGGGAGACATTTATCCGTAGCTCTGGACAGAGGAACCGATTGAGTGTTGCGACTCGTCCGGCCAATCTTTGGACGTCCTTAATGGTTTTGGGGGATTCCATATCAATCAGAGCCTTTATCTTCTCAGGGTTTGCCTCTATTCCTCGCTGACTGACTAAGAAACCGAGGAATTTTCCGGAGCCTACTCCAAAAGCACATTTACTTGGATTCAGCTTCATCCGGAACTTCCGTAGGATTAGAAACATTTCTTCCAAATCATTCACATGATCCGCCGCGTGTATGCTCTTGACAAGCATGTCGTCGATGTATACCTCCATGGTTCGGCCTATAAGTCGAGCAAAAATTTTGTTAACTAACCTTTGATAAGTTGCACCGGCATTCTTCAGACCAAATGGCATCACTCGGTAACAATAAAGGCCTTTGTCGGTGACAAAGGTAGTTTTTGATTTATCTGTTTGATGCATTACAATTTGATTATATCCCGAATAAGCATCCATGAAGCTAAGGAGCTCATGTCCGGCTGTACTATCTACTAGCTGGTCTATCCTCGGAAGCGGAAAGCTATCTTTGGGGCAGGCTTTATTCAAGTCGGTATAATCAATACAGACTCGCCATTTCCCGTTGGACTTCTTCACAAGCACGACATTCGCGACCCACTCTGGATAGTGTATTTCTTCTATGAAATTAGCCTGTAGTAGTTTGTTGACTTCTTTCTCGATGATGGCGTATCGTTCAGGGCCAAGCGGTCGTCGCTTCTGTCGGATCGGTCGATATGACGGATCGACGTTAAGCCGGTGAGTCACCACGGAGGGGTCGATCCCTTGCATATCTTCATGATTCCAAGCGAATACGTCGGCGTACTCTCGGAGCAAGGCGATCAGCTTTTCTCTCAAAGGGGACTGCAGAGATGAGCCAATTCGCACTGTCTTGGATCCATCTGTTTCGACTAAGGCGATTGAGACAAGATCTTCGACCGGCTGTCCTCGTTCATAATTCTCGCCCCGAGGGTCCAACGATTCGATTGTTAATATGTTGGTCGGAATCTTGTCGGCGGCTCCTTTTACAGCTATCATGTAACATCGCCTTGCGTCTTGCTGGTCTCCCTTAACAATTCCGACTCCTGACTCGGTCGGGAATTTCATTGTAAGATGGTATGTGGATACCACTGCCTGGAGGAGACTCAATGAAGGTCGGCCGAGTATCGCATTGTATACCGAGGGTTGATCGACGACCAGGAAGTCAATCATCATCGTCGTCTGATGTGGAGCATTGCCAGCAGTGAGTGGTAATGAGACAGTTCCTTCAGGCAGCACCTGTCCTCCGGAAAAACCGATCAACGGGGTCCGAACTGGGCGCAGTGTGGATCGTTCGATCCCCATTTTGTCGAACGCCTGGGTAAATAACACGTCTGCAGATGACCCCGTATCGACTAGTATACGAAACACCTTTCGGTTAGCGATAGTCAGGGTGACAATCAATGCGTCATCGTGGGGGTGATAGATGCCTCGGGCATCTTCTTCTGTGAACGAGATGCAATATCTTTCTCTTTTCTTCTCCTTTGATGGCCGATCTATAATCATGAGCTCGGACTGAGGCTGACTAAGTTTTCGTGCGTGATTCCTTCGCGCGTTGTTTGAGTCGCCCCCACATTGTGGACCGCCGATAATCGTCCGGATTTCTTCCATAGGCTGACTCTCGGTCGGGCGCGCCTCAGATACCCCAGCTTTGACCATATGTTCTCTGAGTCGGCCGTCTTTTATGAGTCTTTCGATCTCTTCTTTTAAGTGACGGCAATCACTTGTGTTATGCCCGTGATCGCGATGATAATGACAGTACTTATCCTTATCCCGCCGATTAGGATTACTCCTGAGCTTACTGGGCCAGCTGACAAAGCCTTCGTTTTTTATTTCCATCAGTACCTCTTCCCGAGTCTTATTCAGGGGAGTATATGTGGAAAATTTTCGATCCGGCCGTTTTCCTGACCTTCGCTCGTCACGTGCTTGATCCTCTTTGCGTTTCCTTCCCCCGGCCGAGTCGGCTTCTTTTCTGGCCGACTCTTTGGCCGAGGTTTTGGTTTCACGCAGGATTCGCGCTTCCTCAGCGTTGGCATATTTATCGGACCGTGACATAAATTCTGCCAGAGTATCGGGCGGAGTTTTGTCTAGAGATGCCAGGAATGGCTTATCCCTAACTCCTTGCATGAGTGCATTGAGGGCCGTTTCTTCCGAATGTTTCCGAACTTGAAGGGATTCGAAATTAAAACGCTTGATGTAATCTTTCAATAGCTCTCCTGCTTCTGAACTACGCTATTCAGGTGCAGGGGGCTTTAATTTTTTCTTTCCGCCGATGAAGTTGGTGAGGAAGGCGTTGCTTAGCTCAACGAATGAACTGATGGATTTTGGCTTCAGCTGTTTGAACCACAGTCGAGCTACATCAGTCAATGTAAGAGAAAAGGCCCGACACATTACTGCATCCGAGGCATCATGGAGTTCCATATAGGTTCTGAAGCACTCAATATGCTCGGTCGGGTCAGTCTTGCCGGTGAAAGGAGTGATTTGAGGTAATCGAAACCTCTCGGGCAATCGGGCTTTCATTACCGAGTCCACAAAGGGGGACGCTTTCGCTTCGGACCCGGTTGAATATACATTCCGGCCGTGCTTTATGTCTGCCATCTCTTTTGCCATCTCTTCCCGCACTTCTTTTTTGAAATTTTGAATGTCGGCTTTCCAAGGTTCGCTGCTTTCTGCCGTGCCTTCCATGGAAGGGCGATTGCGCCTTCTTCGTTCTATTTCGTGCCGAAGATCAGTCGGGGGGAGGGAGGCGTTGGCTGACTGCGCTGGAGATGGTTCTGACCCGCCTTGGGGTTGGCTCGGCCGGAAAGACTGCGGCGCAGAAGGTTGAGGATCAACCGCCGCCGTCGGTACGCGCGCCGTCTCCCCTTGAGGATGCGGGAGTGGTTGCATTTGCTGCTGATACATTCGTTCCAGCATCTGTTTCATCGTATTCATATCAGAACGGATTTCTTGAACCTCCTTGTCCAACCGCCCATCGTCGCGACCCCGTTGATTGTTGCTTGTTCCGGTCGCCCCTCGTCGGCGGTTGTTAGGTGCGTTCTGGGCTGAGGGAACGGCGATTGGACCGGGTGGCCCTGTAATCGCGTTCTCATTCAAATCTTCTTCTGGGACCGTCCTTCTAGTCATCACCATTGGACTCAATATAGAGGTACGGGATGGCTTTTTGCACGTTCCCACAGACGGCGCCAAACTGTTGATGCAATTATCTGGTTCGTCCTCCTGGACCCTTGTATGCCTGCACAGAAAAAGGACAAAGGAGACCCTGGCTAGCGCAGGGGACCCTCCGATGCCAAAGTCAGGCCTGGACTCGGGGTCTTAAAGTATTGAAAAGTCTTTTGGAGGAATTTGTTTTCGTACCTCTCAAGGTGAGGGCCCCCCCTTCTTTTATAGCTGCTGGGGCATTTAATCGCACGAGGATTCTCTTCCTGGTATTGTGCGCGAGATCTTCTCCTGGGATCACGGAATCTTCTCCTGGGATCACGGAAACAGGATCGTGCCCGTCTCATGCCTTCATCCGATCCCGTGAGCTTCGGGATCGGGAATCTTATCCCAAGACATCCGGAGTGCGGCTTCATCTTGTGACGGTCGATCCGATAAAGAGGTCCGCCCGAAGCATGCCCGAGACACTGACGACCCTACCGACCCGTCGGGGCCGACTCAACCTTTGCCTCGGTCTAGCGAATAACTCCTCGGATTTGACACATCCTTTGGTGGCCCGAGGCATTTAGTCCGAGTCTGCGGACTTGTATGTTTTGTCCCCAACAGCTAACATGCCACATCAATCACAAATCATATTTACTTTCTAACTTCTCTCTTAATTGATTGGGATTGGACAGAGTATGATTAATGGCCCACAAGCTTGCTAAAAACATACATAATCTATCTTTAGTATTGGTAAATCTTCCCGAACTTACCTTAAATCGATGGTACTGATCGACCGCCGTGTCCGCATTGCTGAAGTCCAAAATCCGCCCTGTCCACGCATATACAACAGATTATGAAAAAGGCCATGTTGATGATTCTCCATTATCAAATCATTAGTGAGTTTTGGATTTGAATTCCGACCTGGCCGCCTAGTGAATGTGTCCCATATACTCATTCCTTTCTTCCCTTCACCCACGGCGCCTTCGAACTTGTACAAATGCAGTTTGTGTTAATAAATCAAATCCCAAAAATGAGGAGAAGAAAAAAAAAGGAAAAGAAATGAGGTGTGTTTGGATGTTCTATCAATTTGAATTGTGATGTGATTTATTTCCTTAGCATGGTCACACAATTTCAAGTTGGACCCTAAAGAAACCCAAGTCCAATTGGTCATGTTTGGATGCTATTGAATTTATAATGAGTGAAATTGCCATTAGCCCAAATGGCCATTATGATCATTGGCTCGCTCGTTGTTCCAGGCCAATCCGACCATGTGGGCGCCATGAGTATTGGGTAGAATGCAATTTGAGCACTGTTTTGAACACAAACTAAACCAAGTGATCACAACTACTTTCAAGTTGAACCCAAAAGAAACCCAAGTCTAATTGGTCATGTTTGGATGCTATTGAATTTATAGCGAGTGAAATTGCCATTCACCCAAAGGGCCAATATGATCATTGGCTCGCTCGTAGTTCCCATCCAATCCAACCATGTGGGCCCCATGAATATTGGGTAGAATGCAATTTGAACATTTTTCCCAACACAAACTACACTAAGTGATCACTACTACTTTTAAGTTGAACCCAAAAGAAACCCAAGTCCAAAATTGCTCATGTTTGGATGCTATTGAATTTATAATGAGTGAAATTGCCATTAGCCCAAATGGCCAATATGATCATTGGCTCGCTTGTCATTCTAGGCCAATCCAATCATGTGGGCCCCATGAGTATTGGGTAGAATGCAATTTGAGCACTTTTTCCGAACACAAACTACACTAAGTGATCAAAATTCAATTCACTTATGTATCCAAACATGACCGAAACAAACAATGTAAAACCAAACCTGGTAAGCCGAAGAAGCGGTCCCGAAGACGAACCCGTTTGGGAAATCGGCTCGACCAATGCCCTCCGTTTTGGCGGCGATGAGGCCGACTACTAATATAAACAGGATTAGAATGATTGGCATTGGAAAAAAATTCAATGTGGTCACAAATATTCAATAGACTTTGGTTTGCCTTGGGAAGATATAGGAAAGAAAAAATGGGAAGGAGTGGTTGTGTTGATTGTGTAAGAGAAGGAAACGTGGCTAAAGAGATGAGTAAAAGCGACCCCTTAATTTTCTTGTCTTGTAAGGGGATGCCCACTAATACATGCGTTGGACGTAAGCTAATAGCATAAATGGATGGTTGATAGGAAAGATTAAGGTGAGTCTACTTGCAATAGTATGATCAGGATCGTGGCCGTAGGGCACATGTGTGCAAGATCTAAGCAGTTCATCATGTGGGGCATACCATTCATGTGCAATGATTTGGAAACTAGGACAATCGGACCGTTGAAAGTGATTTATGTGCTGGGGATATAGGCCAATGGTCATATTCAATAGTATGGCCCATCTGAGGAATAGATTGGGAATATCTTTGGGTCATGTATGGAAGGAATATGCTTGGATGCGGATTAGGTGGTTTTGCCCACACCACCCCTCTCCGTGGTTGGATGATGTGTTGGGCATTGTGGGGCCCACCTTGATGTATGTGTTTTATATCCATACTGGACATCTGTTTTTCCAGCTTATTTTTGGGCATGTAAACCAAAATGAAGTAGAATTGAAGCTTAAGTGGACCACACCACAGAAAACAGTAGTGATTGAATGTCCACCATTAAAATCTTCATGGGAGCCACAAAGTTTTGGATCAAGCTGATATTTGTGATTTCCCTTCATCCAGGTCTGTGTGACCTTATCAACAGGTTGGATGGCAAATAAACATTACGGCGGTCCCTAGGAAGGTTTTAATGGTGCGTGTATTAGTCCCACAGTTTCCTGTGGTGTGGTCCACTTGACCTTCGATTCTTATTCATTTTTGGTTTTGTGCCTAAAATGAGGTGAAAAAACGGATAGATGGATTGGATATAAAATAAACCTATCAAAGTGGGCTCCACAGCTCCCAACACATTACGTGTGGGCAACACCACCTAATTCCCGTCCGATATGGACGCAGATTGCGTCCTGCCCGCACGTCTCCAGCTGAGAATGGGATGCAGCTTTGAGTGACCATCGTAATGTATGGCTCTTATCCATACCGTTCATCTATTTTTTCGTATCATTTTAGAGTGAAATACCAAAAATTAGGCAGATATAAAGCTCAAGTGGACTACACAATAGGGATTAAAATCTTACCGTTGAAAATTTCTTAGAGCCAATGAAGTTTTGGATGGATCTGATATTTATTTTTTTCTCTGCATCCCGGTTTATGTAACTTTATGAATAGGTTGGATGGAAAATAAAAATCACGGTGGGCCCTGGAAAAGTTTCAACGGTGAGAGTCATTATCACTGCTGCTTCCTGTGGTGTAGTCGACTTGATCCTTGGATGTGTCTCATTTTTGGGCATATACCTTAAAATGATACGAAAACATGGATGGACGGTGTGGATAAGACTGGTAAGACGCAATCTACGTCCGTTCGATGTGTTATGAACATCCTGGATGTTGCACACGCGGATCGTGTACTCTCTACGTTCACGGGTGAAAATCCTACTCGTGCGAGTAGAACTTCCATGCCCTTTTCTTGGATTGTAGTTGGGAGTTTGGACAAGAAGCGTGCGATAAACTGGGAAAGGGTGGGTTGGATAAGGAAGTTCAAATGGTAGGAATCTAGACGTTGAACGGGGCCCAATCCACGTCAGCAACAGGGGCCGTTGACGCATTCTCTATGGGCCCACCATCATGCATGTGTTGTAATTATAATGTTCATCAGTTTTACCAGCTCATTTTAAGATGTGAGCTCAAATATAAGTTAAATCCAAAAATGAAGTGGACCACACCACAGAAAATAGAGGGGATTGAATACCAACCGTTAAAAACTTTTTGGAGGCCATGGATGTTTCGGATCAAGCTGATAATTGTAGTTAACTTTTTCATAAGGTAAGACAGGGCCAGATAAAGGTAAATCATAAATATCAGCTTGATCCAAAACCTCTGTGATATACAAGGAGTTTTTTCAATGGCCTGCAATCAATCCCCATTCTTTCATGTGATGCGGTCTACTCTCGTTTTTATTACACTTTAATTTGGGGCTTATGGTCTAAAATGAGCTACAAAGACGGATGAACTGTATGGATAAAACACATACACTACAGTGGACCCTACGGAGTCCTGCCATCATGGAGATGCAATTGAGTCCACTGTACCGCCTCTGGGCGTTTGGATACGGAAGCGTGGATAAATTAAGGGCGTGTTTGGGCAGTAGGATTAGAAGGGATTGGGTGGGATCGGATTCATCTGGGCTAATTCCATTCTACGTTTGGGAAGAATGGAAAAGCTTAGAATTAGATTAGATGGAATTGCATTGGTCCCGTTCCAATTTCACTCATTTTTAGCAAGTTGTGTAGGTCCCACCATGATGTGTGGGCTATATCTACACCGTCATCCATTTTTGGAGATTATTTTAGAGCATGGGCTAAAAAATCAAGTAAATCTAAAGCTCAAGTGGACCCCACCATAGAAAACAACAAGGATTGAATACTTACCGTTGAAAACTTCTTTGGGGCCACATAAGTTTTGGATCTACTTCATTTTTAGGCCCATGCCATAAAATGAGGTTACAAAACAAATGAACAATTTAGATATAACACGTGTGATATTCTCAATAACTTCAAATGATGGTGGGTATATCCAATCAATGCACCACCATATTATCAACAAAGTAGGGCATTAATCTTATCCCATGGCAGCAGGGACAATCCTGTCATGGTAATAATTAGGTTTCCCACCTAATCCCTTCTATTCCCACGGCACAAATAGACCCTAAGGGTGTGTTTGGGCACTGGGATTAGGTGGGATGGGATTTACCCGTTCGTGTGCCAGATCCATTCCATGTTTGGGAAGAACGGAAAAGCTTGGAAGTAGGTTAGATGGAATTGCAGTGGGTTCCATCCCAATTTCACTCAATTTTAGCAAGTTGTGTAGGTCCCACCATAATGTGTGGGCTATATCTACACCGTTCACCCATTTTTCGAGATTATTTTAGAGCATGGGCCAAAAAATCAGGTAAATCTAAAGCTCAAGTGGACCCCACCTTAGAAAGCAACGGGGATTGAATACTTACCGTTGAAAACTTTTTTGGGGCCACATAAGTTTTGGATCTACATCATTTTTAGGCCCATGCCATAAAATGAGGTTACAAAACAAATGACCCGTTTAGATATAACACATGTGTGTTATTCTCATTAATTTCAAATGATGGTGAGTAAATCCATTCAATGTACTACCATATTACCAAGAAAGCATCAATTAATCTTATCCCATGGCAACGGGAACAATCCTGCCATGGATAATAATTATGTTTTTTGAATCCCATCCCACCTAATCCCACCCGTGTTTGAGCATGAGATGGGATTAGGTGGGATAGAATTACATTTGGTCCCTTCAAGCATTTAGAGAAGATGGGAAAGGTTGGGATTAGATGGGATGGAACCGTATTCCATATCATGGAATTACATTTAATTTGGTCCATGCAAAATTTTCATGGATTTTGAAATCCACTGAACATGTGGGTTGGGTTCCACATTATTGCACGTGTTTATCCATGCCATCCATCCCTATACACTATTTACACGTGTCATTCTCATTATATAAGTATACAAGTGAATGACATTCATTGTGAATTTGGTCCGTTGATTACAATTCCATGGTCCCTAAACATGATTTGGCTTAATCCAGTCTTTCCGTTACAAAACTTTTATCCCAAACATAAGATTGAATGGCTATATGGTAATTCGACAGTCATTACCTGCAGCAGGTACTAACCTCTATCGGGCCACCATAATGTATGTGTTATATCATGCTTAGAGCTGGACAAAATTGATCCGATCCGGTTGATCCGACTCGATCAAACCCCATCCTAACCGAACCGACGGCCTGGATCGGTGAGGATCAGGTTAGTCATTTCAGATCCGAATGGTTTTTGGATCTGGCTCGGATCGTGGTCAATTCGGACAGATTCGATCCGAAACCCGATCCGATCCGGAGCCTGGGGAGGATTTTAATAGAAGATATCCAATCATTATTGTTTTCCTATGGTGTGGTCCACCTGAGATTTTTACCCCTCTAATATTTTTTATCAAACCTTAAAATGATCCGTAAAAATGGATGAACAGCATCGATGAAAGACATACATCATGGTGGGGCTCACAAATCACAAACACAGCGAGTAGCCCATCCATTTTCGTCAGCACCACTAACATTATTTTATGGCACGGATGACTTCAGTATGCTTTAATGTCATTGAGTAAACTCAGTGGGGCCTACCATAAATGTGTGTGGGTTATCCACGTTGTACATCCGTTTTTCCAGCTAATTTTAGTGGTTGAGCTGAAAATTGAAGAATGGACAAAGCTCAAGTGGACCACACCACAGGAAACAGTGGAAATAATGACTTCCACCGTTGAAACCTTGGTAGGCCCCACGGTGATGTTTATTTGTCATCCAACCTGTTCATAAGATCACAAAGGCATGGATGAAAGGATAACACAAATAAAAGATTGACCCAAAACTACTGTGGCCCCTAAGAAATTTTCAACGGTATAATTTCAATTCACACTGTTTCTAGTGGTGTGGCCCACCTGACATTTAGATATATTTTGTTTTTGGTCTCGGTTACTCAAATTATCTTTTAAAATGGATGGATGGAGTGGATAAAATAATTAAATCATGGTGGACCCCACAGAGGCTGGCGTCGGTAAGTAGTCCACGTCCAGACTCCCAGACTCCTAGTACAAGCACTAGCCACCACCACCAGTTGTGCCGTAGGCTGTAGCCTAGGCTAGCTGGCTATGGCATGCGAAGACGAGCGGACGCTCCTCGAGCTCCGAGTTGTACGAACGGTTCAAAGGAGATCAAGTTATATGGGCCCACAATGATGTATTTATTACATCTACACTGTTCATATATTTTTAGAGATCATGTATTAGCATTAGTAAAAAAATAAATAATATCCAAAGATTATGTGGACCACACCACAAATAGCAACAAAGAATGATTTTCACTGTTAAATCATTCGTGTGGTCCACTTGATAGTTAGATCTGCTTTATTTTTCGTCACAAGCCTTAAGACAAGCTTGCCAAATGGATGAACGGTTTGGATATAACACCTACCCCATCATCAGATGTACAAATCTCGCCAACGTGAATACACAATTCACCCGTCGAATTCACCCGGACGTGCTTGCATGAAAAGCAAGCAAACAGTTTAACTTTAAAAGTTAAATAAAACTCTATGCACGGAGATTAGAAGTTCTTACAGAGCCATGTGGGTCCCACCTTGATATATATATTTCATCTAAGCCGTTTATCCATTTTGAAATATTATTTTATTCATTGAGCACAAAAATGAGATATATTAAAGGTTAACTTATACCACACTATATAAAACAATTTGATTTAATTTATATTATTCAAATCATACCTAATCCGATCCGGTCGGTTTTCCTGACCGAGGCGGACTCGGTTCGAGTAAAGTCAACCAGGCATCGGGTCTGTCCAAATCAGGTGACCCAAATCCGGTCTTAAAACGGGTCGAGTTCAGATCTGACCATTGAAAATTCGGATCTGATCAGATTATATCTAATCCGATCCGATCAAGACCGATGTCCAGCTCTAATCATGCTGAGAGATAAAGTGGACCACACCACCGGAAACGGTGGAGATTGAACATCCACCGTTAAAAACATTTTTAGGCTACAGAAGTTTTGAATATATTTGTGTTTTCCCTCCGTCCAAGTGGGAGTAACTCACGAATAGGTTGGATGGCAAATAAACATCGTGATGGGCCAGAGGAAGGTTTCAATAATGTGGCGTCATTGTTTCACTGCTTGCCATGGTGTGGTCCACTTGATATTTAGATCGGCCTCATTTTTGGCCTCAGGCTCTGAAATGATATTTCAGAATGGATGAACGGCATGGACATATAACACATACATGATTGTAGGTCCCACAAAGTTAGTGATGCAGGAATCCACATGACATGGACACTTGTGTGGACGTTGGCTGCGTCCAATCCCGCCAGTCTCTAGCCACGAACGGCCAGTTTTGTGGGTAGGCCCACCCTCATGTATCTATTTATCCACACCGTACATTCCTTCTCTCGTGTCATTTTAAGGTATGTGTACATGAATGAATAAGATACAACTTTCAAGTCGACGCCCCACAAATTACTCTTGCATTTAATTCTTTATGGCGGAAGCCAAGCTTATTATTTGGTATTTTCCACTTGGGTGTTTGATCTGACTCATTTTTTGTGCACAGGTGTTAAAATGATCAGAGAGAAAGGATGAACGGCCTGGATAAGCAGATAAATCACAGTGGGCCCACCCACAGAACTGCTCGTTCGTTGCTAGAGGCGGCGGGGTTGGACGCGCGTCCCACTTCCTTACGGGGATAAACTACGACGGCCAGATCCATCGTCCAAACTGACACGTGTACCGTGAGAGGCAGGTTACATTTAGAGAAATTTCCGACTGTGCGACCCATTTATGGCCCATTTCCGAGACGAAGCCCACCTCATTTTACCTTCCAAGAATAAGCCCCAGCTGTACGGACGCCTTCTCAAAGGTCGAAAATGCCCCTGCGTTTTCCTTCGGCCGGATCGGCCGGTGCTCGAAGACGAGCGCTGACGCTCCTCTAACTTCGAGTTGTAAGAACGGTTCAAAAGAGATCAACGTTACCTGTCCTCGCAGTTATGTATTTATTATATCCACAACGTTCATC
Organism: Magnolia sinica; assembly: GCF_029962835.1. Taxonomy (NCBI): domain Eukaryota; kingdom Viridiplantae; phylum Streptophyta; class Magnoliopsida; order Magnoliales; family Magnoliaceae; genus Magnolia; species Magnolia sinica. Next base: position 47,196 of record NW_026682776.1, read on the forward strand.
CACATTTTGAGATCATTTCGGAGCATTATCCAGAAACCACACGTTCATCCACATTTTGAGATCATTTCGGAGCATTATCCAGAAACCACACCACAAAAGCAGCAGAAAATTGATTTTCATCCTTGAAACTTTTGCAGGGCCCACCATAACATTTGTTTTCCATCCAATTTATTCGTAAGGTTACAAAGACTTGGATGAAGAGGAAAAACAAATTTCGTAATGATTCAAAACTTCCGTAACGCTTAAAAGGGTTTCAATGATAGATGTTTAAAGTAGAATGGTAAAGTCATTTGCTACGTCAAACCTATGGCTACAGATTATAACCGTAGCCATAGATGCCCTAATCCATAGCGATAGATGTCTATCCGAGGTAAGCTCACCGAACTAATGGCCCCCACGCCAGTTGCTAGCCCGTCAGGCGGGGCCACGCCCATCTGGCGGCCCTATGGATACGGATTATAACCGTAGCCATAAACAAACTGCAGTCACAACAGTCTATGCATTTTTATTTTTAATTTTTCTTTATATGGAGAACTTTATTCTACTTATAATTTTCTCTAACATATATTTATATAAATATGTATATATAAGCATATAAAATTTTTTTTCTCTTTTTTCATTTATTTCTTTATTCATTTAACAAGAATATCTTCTAAACTAAAATTAGTTACTTGATATACCCTATATGATTTTGGGGTAGGAGAAGCTACTTTAACCAACCAACCTGGTTATTTTTCAAGATTCCATCAGGTCGATAGTCGAAAATCCATTTCATTCACTTAGTGGTCAATTTCATTCATTTCATTTACTTCGTGATCAACTCCATGCATTTCACGGTCAATCCCGACGATTCCATTTTGATCCACGGTCATTTCCATGCATTTCACGGTCAATTTCCTTCACTTCACGGTCATTTTATGTATTTCACAGCATTTCCCTACACTTCACGGTCATTTCCATGCATTTCACTGTCATTCCCGGCGATTCCATTTTGATTCACGGTCATTTCCATGTATTTCACGGTCAATTCCCTTCACTTCACGATCATTTCCATGCATTTCACGGTCAATTCACTTCACTTCACGGTCATTTCCATGCATTTCACGGTCATTCCCGATGATTCCGAGGTAATTTACGGTCATTTCCATGCATTTCACGGTCAATTCCCTTCACTTCACGATCATTTCCACGCATTTCACGGTCAATTCGCTTCACTTCACGGTCATTTCCATGCATTTCACGGTCATTCCCGGCGATTCCGTGTTGATTCACTGTCATTTCCACACATTTCACGGTCAATTCCCTTCACTTCACGATCATTTTCATGCATTTCACGGTCAATTCGCTTCACTTCACGGTTATTTTCATGCATTTCATGGTCATTCCCGGTGATTCCATGTTGATTCACGGTCATTTCCACACATTTCACAGTCAATTCCCTTCACTTCACGGTCAATTCCGTGCATTTCACGGTCAATTTGCTTCACTTCACGGTCATTTCCATGCATTTCACGGTCAATTCCCTTCACTTCACGGTCGTTTCCACGCATTTCATAGTCAATTCGCTTCACTTCATGGTCATTTCCATGCATTTCACGGTCATTCCCGGCAATTCCGTGTTAATTCACGATCATTTCCATGCATTTCACGGTCTATTCCCTTCACTTCACAGTCATTTCCACGCATTTCACGGTCATGACCGTGAAGTGAAGGGAATTGACCGTGAAATGCATGGAAATGACTGTGAATTAACACGAAATCGTCGAGAATGACCGTGAAATGCATGGAAATGACTGTGAAGTGAAGCGAAATGACTGTGAAATGTGTGGAATTGACTGTGAAGTGAAGGGAATTCACCGTGAAATGTGTGGAAATGACCGTGAATCAACACAGAATCGCCGGGAATGACCGTGAAATGCATGGAAATGACTGTGAAGTGAAGCGAATTGACCGTGAAATGCATGGAAATGACTGTGAATCAACACGGAACTGCCGGGAATGACCATGAAATGCATGAAAATGACCGTGAAGTGAAGCGAATTGACCGAATTGACCATTTGGGAGAAGAATGCATGGGTTGACAGCGTGGTAAGTAAATCACACACATACATATGTGGTTTTATTCAGAACACTTATATTAAAGTAGAGCTTAATGTTTCATCTTTATTAATTACGTTATCAACAAGTACGTTGATTTTTTGGAGAGAAGGCATCGATCATTTCCTCTATTATATACAAAGGATTGCAAGTTATGTCTCACATTTTTTCTGGTAACTGTATGATTTGGATCATGTTTATTATGTTATTTCATTATATGATATATGTTCTAATTTAGTATGTTATTTGTAATAGCAATGTATCGGCATGCAAATGTTGACATTGCGAATGTATCGGGATATTGGCAGTGACGAAGCGCGTTTATTATTTTACGTCATAGGAGATAGGTCTGCGTTGGAAGGAAATGCTTGGACAGTCAGAGAAGATACCTCTATACCAAAGCAGATGAACGAATATGACTGTGGCATTTTTGTCATGAAATATATCGATATTTTGTGCAGTGATCAAATTTTGTCAGGGAGAGACTTGCAGCAATTCACTTCCAGCTTTATGGAGTCAATAGCCTATGATTGCCTAAGTGATCTCAAAATATGGTATATTTGTCTTAGGCATGAGAGGAATCATGAAATTTTGTAAAATGTTGTAAACTGTTGCAAATGATATATTATAAAACATTCATGGTGAAATGATGTAAATGATGTGTTGTATATTTTGTCATAATTTTGTAGCAAATGATGTATTCGTAATAGTGATTTCATTTTGAATGGTGAAGTCATCATTTTGCAGTAAATGATATCTTCTCTTCACGGTCATTTCTAAGCATTTCACGGTCAATTCGCTTTACGTCACGGTCATTTCCATGCATTTCACGTTTAATGCCGGCGAATCCGTTTCATTTCACAGTCATTTCCATGCACTTGACGGTCAATTTGCTTCAGTTCACGGTCATTTCCATGCATTTCACGGTCAATCCCGGTGATTCTATTTGGATTCATGGTCATTTCCATGCATTTTACGGTCAATTCCCTTCACTTCACAGTCATTTTCATGCATTTCACGGTCAGTTCGCTTCACTTCACGGTCATTTCCATGCATTTCACGGTCATTTCCGGCGATTCCGTATTGAATCACGGTCATTTCCACACATTTCATGGTCAATTACCTTCACTTCATGGTCATTTCCACGTACTTCACGGTCAATTTGCTTCACTTCACGGTCATTTCCATGCATTTCACGGTCATTCCCGGCGATTCCGTGTTGATTCACGGTCATTTCCACGCATTTCACGGTCAATTCGCTTTACTTCACAGTCATTTTCATGCATTTCACGGTCATTCCTGGCGATTTCGTGTTGATTCACCGTCATTTCCATGCATTTCACAATCAATTCCCTTCACTTCATGGTCATTTCCATGCATTTCACGGTCAATTCGCTTCACTTCACGGTCATTTCCATTCATTTCACGGTCATTCCCGGCGATTCCGTGTTGATTCACGGTCATTTCCACGCATTTCATGGCCAATTCCCTTCACTTCACGGTCATTTCCACGCACTTCATGGTCAATTCACTTCACTTCATGGTCATTTTCATGCATTTCACGGTCAATTCCCTTCACTTCACGATCATTTCCACGCATTTCACGGTCATTTCGCTTCACTTCATGATCATTTCTATATATTTCACGGTCATTCCCGACGATTCCGTGTTGATTCACGGTCATTTCCACGCATTTCACGGTCATTTCGCTTCACTTCACGGTCATTTCTATGTATTTCACGGTCATTCCCGACGATTCCGTGTTGATTCACGGTCATTTCCACGCATTTCACGGTCAATTCCCTTCACTTCATGGTCATTTCCACGCATTTCACGGTTAATTCGCTTCACTTCACGGTCATTTCCATGCATTTCACGGTCATTCCCGGTGATTCCATGTTGATTCACGGTCATTTCCATGCATTTCACAGTCAATTCCCTTCACTTCACGGTCATTTCCATGCATTTCACGGTCATTTCGCTTCACTTCATGGTCATTTCCATGCATTTCACGGTCATTCACAGCGATTCTGTGTTGATTCAAGGTCATTTCCATGCATTTCACGGTCAATTCACTTCATGGTTATTTCCACGCATTTCACAGTCAATTCGCTTCACTTCACGGTCATTCCTAGCGATTCCGTGTTGATTCACGGTCATTTCCATGCATTTCACGGTCAATTCCCTTCACTTCACGGTCATTTCCATGCATTTCATGGTCAATTTGCTTCACTTCACGGTCATTTCCATGAATTTCACGGTCATTCCCGGCGATTCCGTGTTGATTCACTGTCATTTCAACACATTTCACGGTCAATTCCCTTCACTTCATGGTCATTTCCTCGCATTTCACGATCATTTCCATGCATTTCATCGTCATTCCCCACGATTCCGTGTTGATTCACGGTCATTTCCATGCATTTCATGGTCAATTTGCTTCACTTCACGATCATTTTCCATGCATTTCACGGTCATGCCCGATGATTCCGTGTTAATTCACGGTCATTTCTACGCATTTCACAGTCAATTCCCTTCACTTCACGATCATTTCTATGCATTTCATGGTCAATTCGCTTCACTTCACGGTCATCTCCATGCATTTCACGGTCATTCCCAGCGGTTCCGTGTTGATTCACGGTCGTTTCCATGAATGAAGGGGAATGAAGGGGAATTGACCGTGAAATGCACGGAATTGACCGTGAAGTGAAGGGAATTGACCATGAAATGCATGGAATTGGCTGTGAAGTGAAGGGGAATCAGCGGGATTGACTGTGAAATGCATGGAATTGATCACGAAGTAAACGAAATGAATGGAATTGACCGCGGAATGATTGAAATTGACCGCGAAGTGAATGAAATGGATTTTCGACCATCGACCTGATGGAATCTTGGAAAATAACTAGGTTGGTTGGCTAAAGTAGCTTCTTCTACCCCAGAATCATATAGGGTACATCAAGTAACTAATTTTGGTTTAGAAGATATTCTTGTTAAATGAATAAATAAAGAAATGAAAAAAAGAGAGATTTTTTATTTTTTTTTTATATGCTTATATATACATATTTATATAAATATGTGTCAGAGAGAATTATAGGTAAGAGTAAAATTCTTCGTGTATAAAAAATTAAATTTTTTTTTTAAATACATTGACTATTGTCACGATGGTTCGTATATGGCTACGGTTATAATTCATAGCCATAGGGACTGCCAGATCGGTGTGGCCCCACCGGACAAGCTAGCAACTGGCGCGGAGGCCGTTTGTTCGATGAGCCCACCCTGAGTAGTTCTCTTTGGCTACGGATTATGGTATCTATGGCTATAGTTATAATCCATAGCCATAGGTTTGATTGTAGCATAGGACATTATCATTCTGCTTTGAACGTCTACCATTGAAACCCTTTGATGAGTCACAGAAGTTTTGGATCATTATGAAATTTGTTTTTCCACTTCATCCAAGTCTCTGTGAACTTATGAATGGATTGGATGGAAAATAAATGTTATGGTAAGCCCTAAGAAATTTTTAACGGTGAAAATCAATTTTCCCGCTGCTCTTTGTGGTGTGGTTCAGTTGATATTTGAATATGATTTTTTCTTTTTGATAATGCTCCAAAATGATCTCAAAATATGAATGAACGTTGTGGATATAATAAATACATAACTGTGGGGCTCATGTAACTTTGATATCTTTTGAACCGTTCGTGCAACTCGCAGTTCGAGGAGCGTCAGCGCTGGTCTTCGAGTAACAGGCGATCTGCTTCCGTAAAAAAAGCAGCGGCATTTTCGACCTGAGATATAGGGCCGTACAGCCGGGGTTACTCCTGGGAGGTAAAAAGTAAGTGGGCTTCAGAAGGTTGATGGCCCAAATATGGGTCGTACAGTTGGAAATTAGTCTTACATTTAAGTTCGTGCGCATGGCTCCACTGAAACCGGACGCGGATTGCGTACTACCCCCGCCCGTCCCTAGCTCCGAACGGGCAGGTATGTGGGTGGGCCCACCGTGATGTATTTGTACATCCAAGTTGTCAATCCTTTTTTTCCAGATTATTTTAAGGTATTAAAACAAAAATCAAGTGGACCACACCAAATAATAAGCTTGGTTGCATTAAATGCAAGAGTCATGGTGTTGTCCGTTGAATCGTTGGATCTGCCTCATTTTTTTTTTCATGCCTTAAAATAAAATGAGAAAAGGGATGGACGGCTTAGATGTACAGATACATCACAATGTGCCTGCCCACAGACCTGCCCGTTCGGAGCTAGGGACGGTCGGAGGTAGTACGCAATCCGCGTCCACTGGTATCTGGAAACGGGAATCGGATTGCGTACTGAGTTACTCAGTACGCTCTTATCGTACTGAGTAAACTCAGTTGGGCCCCCCACCAATGCGTGTGGTTTATCCACGCCGTCCATTCGTTTTTCCAGATCATTTTATGGGTTCAACCCAAAATTGATACATATACAAAGCTCAAGTGGACCATACCACTGGAAAAAGTGGAAGTATTGATTTCAACCGTTGAAAACTTTCTATGGCCCCCAGTGATGTTTATTTGTCATCCAACCGGTTCATAAGATAAGAAAGACATGGATGAAGGGGAAGACACAAATATCAGCTTGATCTAAAACTTCTGTTGTCCCCGAGAAATTCTCAACCGTAGATGTTCAATTCACACTGTTTCCGGTGGTGTGGTCCATTTGAGGTTTGTATATATTCCATTTTTTGGATGAAGCCCTAAAATTATATGTTAAAAGAGATGGACGGAGTGGATATAATGTATGAATGACACTGGGGCCCACGGAGTTTACTCAGTACGCTTACCGTACTGAGTTACTCAGTACACAATCCGCTTCCCTGGAAACGGATTGGCTCCCCCCCCCCCCCCCAAACTAGCCAGGTAGCTGATGGTGGGTGCTTTTTGAAACCCACCATGGTGTATGTGTTTCATCCATGCTGTTCATCCATTTTTACGGATCATTTTAGGACTTGATGCATAAAATGAGAGGTATATAAATCTCAGGTGGACCACACCATAGGAAAATAATAGTGATTAGATATCCACCATTAAAATCCTCCTAGGGCTCACTGTAATGTTGATTTAATATCCAATCTGTTGATTAGGTTATAAAGACCTAGATGAAGATTAAAAACAATGATCAGCTTGATCAAAAACTTTTGTGGCCCTCAAAAAGTTTTTAATGGTCAAAGTTCATTCCACACTTTTTCCTGTGATGTGGTCTACTTGAGATTGGGATATAACTCATTTTTAGTATCAAGCCCTAAAAAAATATGTAAAAATGGATGAACGGAATGGATGAAACACATACATCTAGGGCCCACGGGGCACCGACCACCAGCCATTTGGCTAGCGGCATTTTTTTAGCCAATATGTTTCCCTGGTGGCTTCGGCTACCTAAGAATATTCATGGTTGGGTTGAGACAACACGTCAGCACCGTAGGATGAAAACGGACGCGGATTAGCTACTGACAGGTTAAGCAGTGAGAGTCGCTAGTGAGAGTCGCTACTGAAGTGACGTCACCAACTTCCTTGGGCCCCACCGTGATGTATGTTTTGTATCCACACTTTCCATCCATCTGGAGAGATCATTTTAAGACAAAATCCAAAGAATGAGTTAAATCCAAAGCTCCGGTGGACCCTGGCACAGAAAACAGTGGGGAGAGTAATGCCTACCATTAATAACTTCTAAAGGCTGCAAAAGTTTTATATCAAGCTGATATTTGTGTTTTCCCTTATTTCTTGTCTTTTTAAACTTTTAAACAGGTTGGATTTCGTATAAACATTATGGTGGACCTTAGGATAGTTTCAACAGTCGGAATCACTCTCCCCACTGTTTTCTGTGGTGGGGTCCACTACTTTCTGTGGTGGGGTCCACTACAGCTTTTTATATGACTCATTCTTTGGCTCATGCTCTAGAATGATATCTCAAAATTGATGGACAGTATAGATATAACACATACATCATAGTGGGGCCACCGAACTTGGTGACATCATTTCAGTAGCCAACTCGCTGCTCAACCTGTCAGTATTTAATCCGCGAGGACGTGGATTGTGTCCCACCCTGCCGGTCTCTAGCGCCAAATGCCCACAGTTTTACATAAGCAGGCTCGACGGTTAGATAAGCTTACACAAGGTAGTGATTAAGATTAATGGGTCGAATTCATAAATGGATGTGTACATGCACGGGTATAACGAGTCCATAGTTGGTTTGTCATGATTGGGTGGCCTAAAAGTATGATAGACTTGCCTAAAAGTGTAATAGACAGCCAAATGTCTAAGTTTAGTGATGTATAGCATTTCCAACAATTTGTTTGATGGCTTATTGAGTATATGATAATTAGGGCCGAAAGTCGTGCGGGTTGGGCCAGGTTGGTGATCCACCCTAGCCCAACCCAGGTTTCCTATACCTCAACCCTAACCCAACCCAACCCAACCCAACCCAACCCCGGGTTGGGAATTCTCAACCCAAGCCCAACCCAAGCAGGTTCGGTCGGGTTGGCTGGGTTGGTCGGGTAGATATATGTTAATATTTTCATTATTACATTAGTCTATTATATTTTCAATACAAGTTTTATTTTTTATACCTATAATTGTATTAATTATATATGTAGTTATTTATCATAAAAAAATATTTTTTCTAAACAAACAAGCTAAAATATATGACAACTACTCTTTTGAAATTTGTATTGTGTATCAAGCAATCGATATGGGAGAGAGAAATCCAGTGTATCTTGTTAGCTTGAGTCATCGAAAATGACGTAGACCAATGAAACCTGATGGCATTGGAATTTTTTGTGCCTTCAACATCGACGATCCACACTTAATTATAATAAATTTATAAGGAACTTATATATTGATCAGGTTCGGGTTAGGTCGGGCAACCCAAGACCTCAACCCGAGCCCAACCCAAGTTTTATCAGGTTGGCATTTGTTTGGCCCAAGCCCGAGATCAAATGCTATACATCCTGCCCAAGCCCAACCCATTGTCGGCTCGGTCACGGGTCGGTCGGGTTGAACCCACCGAACTTTCAGCCCTAATGATAATATATTGGATATTGAAAAACATTATAAGGCATACATGGGTTTAAGTGTGTTCGTGTGCACAAGTCCAAGTGTAATTCTCTTAAAAACACAAATTTAAATTAGGATATATACAAGAATAATCACTCATGTACCTACACAAGCGCAAGAATTTTCAGTGTTACAGACAGTCTTTTAGACCTGGATGGTCGTGAGACAACTTGGACAGTCGTGGTTTAGTCAACATGTTGTAACCAAACAATCAAAAAGAAAAGAAAAAAAAAAAGAAAGAAAAGAAATCAAACCCAGTATAAAAAAAAAAAAAAAAGAGTATAATTCTCCAAAAATCACCCATTTCCTTCTTAAGATAGTTATATCCCTATACTAATAGTTAAAATTATGTGGAATAGTCAACCACAACGCATCGAAAATTTAACGGAGCTTAGAATTACGGCTAAGTCCCAAATGAGGTGAATAGGATCACTTAAAAAATATTTACCTAATCAATACAATTTGCCAATTAAAACTAATAAGGCAAATTAACACTAAGACTTCTAAGCTAAAGTGGGTCCAATTACATAGACTACAAGAGATGGAACAATTAAGCAACTAGCTTATAGAGATAATAAGCTTGTGTGTGTTTACAAGTGCCTAGCATACAACTTGATTCAAGCATATATGTGATTTAACTAATCAAACACAAAAGCACGAATAAAATTGTGCTCAATTAAAACTATTAAGGGCTTCTAACTCACTAAAAAACCATCATATTGCTTAAGAATCAAAAGCCCATTTTATATCAATTGGATTCCAACAGCTATAAAATGACTAGTTTATGGCACTATCGATAGGATCGAAAGACCCTTTGATGGGATTGAAGGTCCTTCGATAGGATCAAACATATTATCGATCCCATTGAAAAAAATTAGAAATATATCTGTTTGGTTACTGGATTGTTTCTTTGATCGGATCGAGTGGTCGTTCAATGCTATCGAAATCCATCAAAAGCCTATTGATGGGATCGATGACCACTCAAAAACTGTAGTTTTGGGTAGTTAAGTTTAAAGCAGTTTAATATCTCTTTTAGCATTACTTATCATGCTCTAATTGAGCTCTTAAGGCTAAATGGATGATCTATACCCGTGTCAGGTGAATTCAACCATACACAAGAGCCTAGGTTCAACACAATAACCTATTTGAGTTTGGATCACAAATTCTAACACTTAATCCTACATAAGGAAGAAGTGTATGGACTTTAAAATTGACAAACTTACTTGCCGGATTGAACCCTATTGCTGCATCTTGCTTGAGCTGCTTGATTGATGCTCTCTCATGCTTTAATCAGCTCCCCTTATGCTCCCTCGATCATTGACGACTATGCTTTAACTCCTATGATTTACTACCTTACATATGATGCCCTAATGAGGCGAATAAGGTGGTGGGAAGATAGTGGAATCTCCTATAACTATTGAATAGTTGATTTCCTACGGGATTCACCTAGACGGGTGTTATAGGGGATTTGGACAAGGGTTTGACTATAAGTTCATGTCTAATCTCTAGAACAAAGGAGAGATCAAGTAATCATCATAATCGAGGTTAAAATTTTCATTACAGTAGTAAAGCTTAAAAATATGACTTAAATCTCATTAGTTTAGAGGTTTAAAATGAGATATATGAGTGGAGAATCACCTAGGCTTCTATTGTACCAAAAATCCATCATAATGCCCATGGTCCAAGTGCCCTTTATAAATGAATCAAGTTCCAATGGTAAAAAAAGGATAGAAAACGGCACCTTCTATTGATCGAGGGACCCTTCGATGGGATCAATAAACTCCAACATTTAAATAGATAGTTGTTGAACGTTTTTTGTTACCTTCGATCGATCGAGCCTTAATCTTCGATCAAGACACATCGATGATCTATCGATAGGATCGAGCTTCACTCGAAATTTGTAAATAGGATCGAGCTTCACTCGAAAATTATTGTTTTAGGCGTATATTTTTACAGCGGTTTTACACATCTTTTACCCTTACTTATTGTCACGCCCCAAACTCGAAAATCGGGCTCACAAAATTCTCAATCGTTGAATCTGGCGCCGACAGCCCCATAGTACCCCATTCTCGGCTCACGGCATCTATGCACTAGGTTCCGATCCTATAATCTCATAAGGAGAATTTCAAACATGATTTTGATTCAGTATAAGCATAACCCACAAACAATAACCACAAGAACACCATCACAAAATCCACTATAATTAAAAACTTTGAGTACAATACGTAAAAAAAGAAAATACAAGATAATGAAAGTAACAAAAACTCCAGAAGCTCGGCTGCACGATCCAACGGTGCTGAGGCTATGGCTGCGTCCTAGCGTCACCTGCACGCATCAATCGTGCATAAGCTTATAGAAAGCTTAGAGGGTGGTGTAAGTGTGTGCGCAATATAAGCGTGCTCAGAATGCAAAGTCAGAATAATGTGGAATCATGCTGGTGAGCACATGAATGCAATCAACCGTACCAAGGCTATGCGGTGCAGGATATAAATGCTATTAGCCATAACACGGTCATGCGATGCGAGATGCAACTCAAGCATGCCAATCCTCATCATATATCAGTACAGTTCTCATTTTGGATAATCACTAGGGTTTAGTACACTCCAAATGGTACTGCCGCTCTCTCAGCCCCACAGTCTAAGTGAGCGTAAGAAACCTAACTATCCGCCTGGCCAATAGTCTGCCGATACCTATCCGGCACGTCGATAGCGGACCCATTCACGAGCTATTCAAACTCAGCCTAGTATTGCCCCCTACTCTCGGGCAAGTCACCCATTTCCAACCGACCACGATACAGTGGGAGATGCAGCCTCCTGGTATTCGGCCCTCATGCGCTCATATATCCACTCGGTCTTGACGTTGGAGTCATCCTCTGGCACCACCGGGTTTAGGAATTTTCACCTAGGGACATCTATGACGCCCCGATGCTTAAAACAATATTTTTGGTATCCAATCCAGCCATCCACGATGTGTCTTTGGAGGCTATGGCCCTGATATCGCTAGGACATATGACAATCATAATCACACACATGCAAGTGCATGAATCACTTTACCAGACTGCAACAATCCTGCGCGTACCGCCCGCTCATATAGGGCAACTCTGCCTATCAGGGAGCCCATAAACGATCTGTCTGAAGGCATAGGCTATTACCAGTCACTCCTCATATCAGGCATACATATGATGCATATAATCATGAATCATGGATCTATACTAAACATGTTATGTGGTGATGGGCTCTGTTTATAACAAAGATGGGCCTAAATGGCTTCCACACTACAAGTATGGGCCTAACAATGGGCTCTAAGGAGAGTGACAATGTAGATATCTAACCAACATCATCCTACAATGTGGATGTCAAACCATCATTGCTCCCAAGGCATAGCCCACCATAAACATTATTACATATACCATGGTAGAATCACACATTGCGATAGACCTTGTGTATATCCCATTAGGCCTCAACCCATGGCAACAAATACACCTAATGGTCGTATCACATGGGCCTCGTATATATCAAAGTGGGCCTCAACGAATGGGCCATGACTACATCAAGATGGGCCTCCTTAAATGGGCCTTATATATGTCAAGGCGGGCCTCAACAACGGGCCACAAATACATCGAGATGGGCCTAATCACATGGGCCTCATTTATATCTAGGTGGGCCTCAACATCGGGTCTCATATATCACATTGGGCCTAATCAAATGGGCCGAAACAATGGGCCAAATCAACTAGGGCCAAGTCAAATGGGCCGAGTCAAATACATGAAATGGGCCACCTCACGTGGGCCTCATATATATCAAAGTGGGCCTCAACAACATTCCTCATACACATCAAGGTGGGCCTCAACAATAGGCCATAAATACATCAAGATGGGCGTCATCACATACCAAAAGAAAAGGTCATATTAAAGGATCATTTAGACCATGCCCCAAGTAACAGTGGAAATAATTTTCACTGTTTAAACAATTCACAAGGTCCTACCATAAGGTTTATTTCCCACTCAATCTAATCATAAGGTCTTAAACACCTGGATTAAGAGGGAAAAACAAATATCATATTGGTCCAAACCCTGAAGTCCAAGGGTTCTAATGATGGACGTTTAAACGCACTATTTCCTGAAATGTGGTCCACCTGATCCTAGATCTGTCTTATTTTTAGTCTCAAGCCTCAAAAATGAGTTTCCAAAATGGTTGGACAACTTGGATGCAACCCATGCATCATGGTGGGTCCCATAGAAATGGACGGCATAGATAAATCACATGCCTCATGGTGGGGTTCCACATTGAGGAAAGGTGTGGATACACCTCATACATCAATGGGTCCCACGTGGAGCCCACCATAATGTTTATTTTCCACCCAATCTGTTCACGAGGTCACACGGACCCAGGTGAAGTGGAAAAACAAATTTCATATTGATACAAAACTTCCATGACTCAGAAAGGGTTTCAATGGCAAACGTTCAATCACCTCTGTTCCCTATGGCATGGGCCACCTGAGCTATGTATAGGCTGATTCTGGGGGGTGGCCCACTACCCTAAGGGGCCCACCCAAACACATGGTGTAGATGTTTTACACACATCACGGTGGGGCCCATAACTGCCTCCAGCATCAGGCAGCAGGACGTTGCTAGCGTCCTCTGACTGGCAGCGGCAGCAGCAGTTGTTGTTACCTCTCTTATGTATTTTTTTTTTATTTTTTTCTAAAATTTTGTGGTTTTTCATATATAGGGCCCACGTTTGAAAAATCCAACCCAGCCATTAGATTGTACAGCCCATGATCGATCAAATGAGACCAATATGCTACATGTTTTTGGTGAATAGAAGAATCAAGGTAGGTTTTAACGGTAATAGCAATATTTCCTATGGTATGGACCGCCCGAGAATCGGATTGGGTTCATTTTTCAGCTCAACGTCTAAAATGAGCTGGGAAATAGAATGAACGGCGTGGATCACCCCCATACATCAAGATGGGGCCTATATGGGTAGCCCACCCCAACTAATATATATATATATATATATATATATATATATATATATATATATATATATATATATATATATATTTAAGCATAGTATGAGTATGTAACTAGGCTAAATATGTAAATGTATTTGTTTAGTCGGCATTCACGTCCAGCGTCTAGGAACGCTGGACATCATGGATATAACATAAGCATCATGGTGGGTCCCACATGTATGTGGCCCGCCTGTTTGGATCACCTAATACTTGTATTTTTTTCCTTCCGTCTGGGCCCACTAATGGGCTGGATGGTGTAGATCCAACACATCCTAATGATGGGTCCCACATGAATGGATTAAAAATATATACTCCATGGTGGGACACACACACACTAGATGGGCCACACACCCCTTCATCATCATCATCACATAAAGAGAGAGAGAAAGAGAGAGAGAGAGAGAGAGAGAGAGAGAGAGAAATATACGTGAAGGGGAGGGACCCCGCCACTATTGGGCCCTCCCAAATCCTATGCATACATCAAGTGGGTCCCACAATAAGTGGGACCTAGAGATGAAATTCAACGGTCGATCACCCACTTTATTGGCCTCTTCTTACTCCCTTAGGCTTGTATGCTCCTATGCTCAACTTTTAATAGTGGTTGATGGGATTTTGATGGTGGGGATGAGAGATGAGAGGGTGGGCCACACTTGTTGTTTGGGAGAGGAAGAACTTGGACGTGGGATATTGTTGCTTGGGAGATATTTTGAGAAATGAGGGAGAGAGAATAATAAAAGGAATGGTTGAAGTGGTGGGTATAAGGAAAGGTGATGGGAGGTATGGCCTTAGTTGGTATGAAAGAGGGATGGTTAGGGGAGGGAGAGAGTTGACTTATGGAAAAGGAAGGATGGGTTGTTGTACTTGAGGTATGGCTTGTACTTGACATTGATTGATTGATGGGACATGTTGTAAAAATTCTCTCGAAATTCGCAATGCGCGGCGTTTCTTTTGAATGAACGCGGACCCACAACTTCTGACTTGGGTATCAAATCGATGCGCAAGTCACAGCGTTGGAACCGCCGCGATGGCGTGGTCGCCAAGGTACAAGTTTCAGTTCGAGCCAGCTTCGGTATACAAGGCTCAACTTAAGATCATGTGCAAATGTCAGATACGGGTTGAGGATTGCTGGAATTCGACCGGGAGGACTGCGAAATCATATGAAACGGTACGGTCTAGGTTACGGGTCTTACACTTATTATATTCCAATTGGGTTCCTAGGGCTATTCACTCAAAGGTTTACCTATTGAGGCATGATCATCTAAAGCTTATTTTGAATTTAAGGTTAGGGTCACTAAGGCACCTCATTTACCTATTCTTCATTCATTGATACTCCATGTCCTCTTATGTCTTTAGTTTTTAGCTTCCAAAGACTCAATCAACTCCCTGACGCAATGTGAGACCCGTATCCTAGCCCGTACCGTTCCGTAGGCTTCCACGGTCCTCCCGGTAGAATTTCAGCGACCCACAACTCGTAGATATTGTTTGCACACGATCCTGAGTCGTATCCCGCATTCCAGATTCGGCTCGACCCAAGACTTGTACCCTAGCGACCCCGCCGTCGCCGTGGTTTCGAAGCTGTGTCTCGCGCGCTAAAGCGATACCTGGGCCAGGAGATGTGGGCCCATGTTCAATTCAAGAAAACACCACACATTTACAAACTAAAGAAAAACATATCAAATCAATCACATCACTAGTCATAGTATAACACCCATCCCCAAGTACAACGACCCTCCTCAAAGTCAACTCTCTCTCTTACAACGAAGTACACCCATCACTCACACCCATCACTGACCCATCTCTCTCTCTCTCTTACAACCTCTCTCTCTCTCATCTCTCTCTCCCTAATTCTCCAAGCAACCCACTTCCAAGCTTCCATGAGAGAAGCTAGTGTGGCCCACCTTCCTACCTCCCATCTCCACCATCCTAAGATCATCTCGACTGGTGAAATCATTCCCTTGGAGCTCTAGAGGCTATAGGCGGAAGAAGGAAGAGGAGATCAAATCAAAGGTGGGTGTTCATCATCTCGATCTTTGATGTTTTGAGGGCCCACATGTAGTGGGACCCATCTTGATGTATGCATTGTATAGGGAGGGCCAATAGTGGCGGGGTCCCTCCCCTTCTCTCTCTCTCTCTCTCTCTCTCTCTCTCTCTCTCTCTCTCTCTCTCTGTTGCTGCCCATTTTTGGGACAGATCTGATGAAGGAAAAACACAAATATCGGTTTGATCCAAAGCTGGTGGGCCACGCTGCCGTGGACCCCACCCTAATGCATGGTGTATCCATGCCGTCTTGCGTGAGGACTACCATGATTTATGGGTTTTATTGCACCGTCCACCTCCACTCGATGTGGGATCGGATTGGCTAATGTACCTACAGCAGCTATATAGCTGCTGTATTGACGTCATCAAGTTAGATGGGCCCCATCATGCTGTATGTATTATATCCCACCGTCCATCACCCCACCGTGATGCATGTCTTGTATCCACACCGTCTGTCCAGACATGGGTCTGGATGGTGGACCATTTCTATATAAAAAATATATAATAATAATAATAAATGGAGCAGATTCAAATATCTGGTGGGCCACATAGACCCCACCCCTGATGTATGTGATACATCCAAACCATCCATCCATCTGTGAGGACCCCATCGTGATGTATGTTTTGTATTCCAGCCATCCATCAGGTGGGATGTGTGGACCCCACCTTGATGTGTGTCTCGTATCCAGGCCATCCAGGGCCTGGACGCTGGAGCTAAAAAATTAAATATATAATATAATATACACTATATGGCTAGTGGGTCCCATGCTTGTGGACCCACCTCATGCATGTATTCTATATCTGGGCAGTCCATCTGTTGGACGACCAACAGCTTGATGCTGCCATGACGTCAGCAAATACGTGGGTCCCTCATGATGTATATGTTATATACCTATCGTCCATCAACTGGACAGTGGGCTAGCAACCTCCCAGTTGCTGCATTCGTCAGGAAGTTTTGTGGGTCCCATCTGGACCGTGGACACCACCATGATGTATTCATTTCATCCACACCGTCCAGATTGTACTGGATGGTGCTGGACAATGTTTGGGCAATGCTGATTTACATGTCTAATGTTTGAACAGTGTTGATTTACATAGTCAATGTTTGGACAATGCTGATCATCATTAGTGAGCCATGTGCCCTATAGAATGAGAGTGTATAGTGATACACATGTTACACCTGCAACTATTGAAATGATTTTTGGTGTAATCCAAGCTCTCACTTGAGGCCCTTTGTAATGGATATAAGGCCCATTGGTGCGGCCATCCATGAGGCCCATCTTGATGTATTTTGTGACCCATCTGAGAGGCCCACTTTGATGTATTTCGTGGCTCATTCGAGAGGCCCACTTTGATATACTTGTGGCCCATCTATGAGGCCCATTAGTGCAGCCCATTGATGCAGCCTACTTGATGTGTATGAGGCCCATTAGTGCGGCCCATTGATGCAGCCCACTTGATGTGTATGAGGCCCATTAGTGCGGCCCATTGATGCAACCCACTTGATGTGTATGAGGCCCATTAGTGCGGCCCATTGATGCAGCCCACTTGATGTGTATGAGGCCCATGTGCAGGGCCCACTTGTGATGTATATTAGGCCCATGTGTAGGAACCACCTATGATATATATTAGGCCCATGTGCAGGGCCCACCTGTGATGTATATTAGGCCCATGCGTAGGGCCCACCTATTGTGTATTTGAAGCCCATGAGTTGTGGCCCATTGTGATGTATTCGAGGCCGATGGGCAAGGCCTGATGTGATGTATTTATGGCCCATATGATAAGGCCTATTGAGATGTATTTCTGGCCCATGTGACGCGACTCATGAGATGCGGCCCATGTGATATCTGAGACCCTTGTGTAAGGCCCATTATGATTGTATGGGGCCTATTGAGATAGTATGTGGCCCATTATGTTATGTATGAGGCCTTTGTGTGAGGCCATGGACCTAATATACGTTTGGCTCTATGTGTGCCACTCTTTGGGAGCAATGATGGTTAAATGTCCACATTGATGGGCGATAATGGTTAAATGTCCACATTGTGACCTTCCCTTAGGCCCTTTGTTAGACCGATTATCAATTTTGATTATCGATGTTGATTCTGATTATCAAGGTTGATTCTGATTATCGATGCCGATTCCGATTATCGAGGCCAATTCTAATTGTCGAGGTCGATTGTATAGGCTAATTATCGAGGCTGATTATCAGTGCCGATTGTCAATACGATTATGAGTGCATGACAACATAACACCGTCATACATGCCCATACACATTATTTACATGTTTATTATGAGATATGGTTGACCATTGCATATGTCATTAGGTAAGTTGTTATGAGACTCCCTGATAGGCGGAGATTGTCTTACATAAGCGCATGATATGCGCAATATTGATGCATAATTGGATTGTATGACTCATACATCTTGTATTATGTGTTGTGATTACTGTACGCCCTAGCAACATCAAGGTCAAGCCTCCACAGGCATGTCGTGGATGGCTAGATGGGACACCAAAAATATTTGGTTCGAGCATTTGAGTACTTTGAATGTCCTTGGGTGAAAGTCTCTAAACTTCCGTGGCCAAGAGACGCCCCAACGTCTAGACCGAGTGGATATATGAACGTCCGAGTGCCAAATATCAGTAGGCCATGTCTCTCATTGTGTCGTGGTCGGTTGGGAGGGGGTGAAGCCTTATCCGCCTGAGTGAGAGAGTTGTAGCTAGGCTGAGTTTGACCAGCTCCCAAACAGGTCCACTATCGACGAGCCAGGTAGGCATTGGTATATTACTGACAAGCGAGTAGTGAGGTCTTTTCCACTCGCTGGGCTGCACAGCCGGCTCTGGCGATAGCCAGCTTGGAGTATACTAGACCTTGGTGATGATCTCAGAGATGTACGGTACTGATATGTGGACTTATTGAGTAGGAGTTACATAGTCATTCATTCACTATCCACTCGGGCTGGTGATGCGCAACTAATTATTATGTACTTTTGCAATGGTAAGAATTTCGGTTGGGGTGCGTGACTAACTTAAGATCAGGAGTCTTCTACATTGAGTCTGACTATCTAAATTTAGGTATGGGATTGGTTTGGATAGAAGTCTCTTGTAATGGACCTCATAGCCTGCAATACTATGTACTATCACCCCAACTTCACTCCAGCTTGGTCATTTCATTTGCACCGCATATTGCATTGCATCTGCAACATTTAGCATTCTGGGTTACCATGTTTCTGCATTGATATGACTATTAGCATTCATGTCTTACATCGCATAGCCTTGGTATGGCTGATGGCACTTATGGACTTACCAGTATGTTTCTGCTTACTCTAATATCTTATGATTCATGATCTTGCCAGTATTTCTGACATTGTATGATTATGACGTTGTATTTGTGTGCTTGGCACTTGTCTTGTGCACACACTTTCACCACCCTCTAAGCCTTCTATAAGCTTATGCATGATAGATGCGTGCAAGTGGCATTAGGTTGCAGCAGTGTGGAGCTTGGAGCATGTAGCTGACTTTTGAAGCTTTGATTTCGATATATGTATTTCTCTTTCAGCATTGTATTCAAATGTTTATATTAGTGGATATGTGATGATGATGTTACCTTTGTGATTTGAGTAAACTTGTGGTTATGCTTATTACGAGATAAAAGTATGTTGAAAAATCCTCCTTGTAAGATCCCAGGATCGAAAATCTAGCGTATGGACGCTGGGAGCTAAGAATGGGGTACTACGGAGGCTGTCGGCACCGGATTTGGCGATCGAAAATTTTGTGAGCCCGGTTTCTGAGTTTGGGGCGTGACACACACGGACTCATGTGATTGACAAATAGGCGCACAAATCAGTGTACTAACAATCTCCCAATTTATCAATTACATGACAAAAACCTAACTTAAACCTTGTCATGGTCCATACCATTAACAAACCAAAAAAACTAAAAATATTACATGTCAAATACAAAGATTTACAATTCGAATATACAAAGACATGTAAACTCTTGCATTGCTCCCTTATAATTCCTCCCCATATCTTCATCAATTCCTTACAACAACAAATAAATTCTGCGAAATAAAGTTTGACTTGCTTTAGTAGGACTTGATCTTTCTCCTCATTTTTATTAGTATTTAACAAATAGACAATTCCGTATATATACTAATTAAGCACAGAAAATGAAAAGCTTTATAAATTATTAATTTTCTAATAAGAACATACTAACAAGGGAATAGGGTGCATATCACATTAAAACAGGGAGCATGCATATTATGGTCATTTAAAAAGATTTACCATTTGAAATATCAATGACTAATGTAATCTAGCAATAAACACACGATACTTAAAATTAAGCAACTTTAAAGCTAAACTATTAGAAAAATGAGGCTACAAATTCTTGAATTTATCTATTAAGCACACAATGATACTCTATTTCTCAGATTACTTATATGCTCAAGAAAATATTGAAATCCTTTGATATTCCTATTAGTAGAGCTGGGCATCGGACCGAGTCGGATCGGATTGGGTCCAACTCGATCTGGTCCGAAGTCTACGTTGGCTAACCCAAACTCGATCCGATCCAGGACCGAGTCCAGTATGCCTGAATCAAACCAATTCGACACACGTTTGGATTGACCCGAACCAAGTCTGACTTGCTTAGGGAAGTTGAGTCAGATCGGTTTGGATAAGGTTCGGATTGGGTTGGGTTTATGGTTCAAACCATGAGGTATGTGCTATATCCAAACCGTCCATCCATTTGGAGAGTTCGTCTTAAGGTTTGAACCAAAAAATAAGATAGATCTAAAGATCAATTGGACCACACTGCAAAAAACAGTGGGGAATTGAACGTTTACCATTGAAACCCTCTTGAAGATCATGGAAGTTTTGGATTAATATGAAATTTGTTTTTCCTCTTCATCCATGTATTTTTAACCTTATTAACTAATTAGATGGAAAATAAACGTTATGGTGGGGCCTACGAATTTTGTAACGGTGAAAATCATTATCCTCGTTGCTATTTTTGGTGTGGTCCATTTGAGCTTTAGATATGATTCTTCTTTTTTCAAATGCTCTATAATGGTCATAAAAAATGGATAAACGGTATGGATATAATAAATACATCATTGTGGGGCCCATGTAACTTTGATTTCATTTAAGTCATTCGTACAATGTGGAGCTCGAGGCCCGTGTGAGCTCTTATTTGCGCGACACGTATCTGCACTAGCTGTAATACAGCTGGTGTATTTCACTTGCACACGCAACAATTGGAATTTGGAAATGGATTGGCTACTCCCTGACCACTGGCCCCGCGGTGGTGGTCTGTGCTCTGTGGGCCCCACCATGATGTATGTGTTTCATACATTCCGTTCATCTATTTTTAAAGATAATTATAAGGCTTTGTACCAAAAATGAGAGGGATATAAATCTCAGGTGGACCACACCACGGGAAAACAATAGTAATTGGATATCCACCATTTAAATCCTCCTAAGGCCCAGTATACTATTTATTTGACATCCAATATATTGATTAAGTCATACAGACCCAGTTGAAGGGAAAAAAAACAAAGATCAGATTGATTCTAAACTTTTATGGCCCCCAAATAGCTTTTAATGGTTGACCTTCATTGAACACTGTTTCCTTTAATGTGGTCCACCTGAGATTGGGATATAACTAATTTTTAATATCATACCATAAAATCATCTAGAAAAATAGATATACGGAGTAGATGAAACAAATACATCATTGTGGGGCCCACAGAACACCAACCAAGCCAATCCCTTTCCCTACGTAATACACCTGGTGTTGTTTCACTTTCACTGTTTCACACGCAATTAGTTACACTTACACTCACGTTAAAAATATTAAAATATCATGATATTTTTTGGGCCCACCAAGGTGTGGTTCACAATCCAGACCATCCATTATGTGTGTCACACTTGGATTAGGTGTCAAACCAAGTTTCAGATGCATCCAAATTTTAGGTGGGCCCCACCAAGTGCTTTTATATGTTTTAGGAATGTCTTCACATGATTTTAGATGGTATGGCCCACCTGAGTTCCGTATACAGCTGATTTTTGGGATATCCCGTAATTTAAAGGGGACCCATCAAATGCACGGTGTTGATGTTCGACACACATCACGGTGGGGCCCACACAACTCGACCTCACCGGAAGTGGCATGAGCTAGACGACATAGAACATGTTCCCCCTATGTGTAGCTCAGTGCTCGATGCACCTGAGCCTTATCATGTGGCAGAGGTTTTGGCTACTCCTTCCACCGGCCAATGGTGGATAGTCGGTGCTCTGTGGACCCCAGCATGATGTCTTTATTTCATCCATGCCATCCATCTATTTTTCTAGATCATTTTATAGTATTAAAGTAAAACCCAATCTTAAGTGGACAACATTATAAGAAACAGTGTTAAATAAACATTGTGCAGATCGGGTCGGATTGAATCGAATCGGATCCAATCGGATCGAATTCTGGATCGGGTCGGTTCGAATTAACTATTGATCCGAACCTGATCCGATTTACGTTTAGATCTAATTGGGCCAACTCGATTTGACCCGATCCTAACCTTCGGTTCAGTTTAGTTTGGATTGGATTGGGCCGAATCGGGTCGGATCCGTCGGATCGGTCCATTTCTGCCTAGCTCTACCTATTAGGCTCACTCAATGAGGCTAAACTCCTCAGATTTAATAATTAAGCCCTCATTGACCTTTTAAGGTCACCTATCCATCTTCATAACCCACTTGGGTTTGGATTTCTTAGTGTAAGACCTGTACCCTAGTTCGTACCGTTCTGTATGCTTCCGCGGTCCTTCTGGTCGAATTCCGGCAATTCTCGACTCGTATCCCATGTTTGCGGGCGATCCTAAGCCGAGTCCCGTATACCAAAGTCGGCTCGAACCGAGACTTGTATCTTAGCGAACGCGCCGTCGCCGCGGTTCTAACACTGTGACTCGCACACCGAACTGATACCGAGGGTAGAAGATGTAGGCCCACGTTCAATTCGAAGAAAAAGCCGCACGTACGAATTTCGAGAGAATCTCTATGACCTATCCCATCAATCAATCAACTAATCCCATCAATCAAGTACACATCACACATCAAGTCAAGTACAAGCAACCTATACCCTATCCTTACCTCTCTCTTACACAAGCTACCCAAAGTCAACTCTCTCTCTCTCTCCACACATCCCTTTCTTACAACCCATCACTCCACCTATCACCCATCACACCTCACCCATCACTTCTCTCTCTTCCTCATTTTCTCAAAAATCTCTCCAAGCAACAACTCTCACACGTCCAAGCTTCTTCCTCCCAAATGCCAAGTGTGGCCCACTTTCCCTACTCTCTCATCTCCCATCTCAACCGTTGATCCATTATCTACCACCATCAAAAGAGAAGGCAAGGAGCTAAGGAGGCTAAGGGAGCAAGAAGGAGGCCTAGAGGTGGGTGATCTATCGTTTATTTTAACTTTAAGGGTCCACTTGTTGTGGGACCTACTTGATGTATGTGTTGTATCAATGAAGGGCCCATAGTGGCGAGGTCCCTCCTCTCTATCACCGTATATATATATATATATATATATATATATATATATATATATATATATATATATATATATATATATATATATATATATATCTCCTTTCCCTAGAATGAAGTGAGCCCCACCAAATCATGTTAAATCCACTCCATTCGTCAATGGTGTGGCCCACCACATTTTAGGCAAAATCCACTGTCCGGTGGGAAGTCCCACCTGCAATACACACACACACACACACACACACACACACACACACACACAATATATTATATTTATATTATGCTATTAAATAAATATACATATATATAGTTGGTGGGCCAAGTCCCACAATGCATGTGTTTATCCATGCCGTCCAGCGTCCCTGGACGCTGGACGGGCATGGCTAACATGGAGTATGTATACTGACGCGGGTGTGTACTAACAATATATATATATATTTGCTTTTGAGGTGGGTCGCACATGTAGGCCCCACCTTGATGCAGGTACTTAATCTAAGCCGTCCATCCTCTTCCTCAGATCATTTTAGGCGTTGAGCCAAAAAATGAACTTAATCTGGTTTCCTGGCGGGCCACGGTATAGGAAACAGTGTTCTTACCATTGATACACTCCCTGACGCTCCTGTACATCAAAAACCATCCAACATTGGACTCGATAGGTTTGTATCGAGCCACAGGGACCAATGGCTAGAGTGGATCTTGCTGATGCGGGCCCCACCTACTAAAAACCGTAGAAAAACTGTTTTTAAAAAAAAGGAGCAAGGCAGCACCTGCTGCTGCCGCTGTCAGTGGGCGGGCGGACGGACGGGCTGGGCCTCACGGCTCCAGTTGTGGACCCCACCGTGATGCGTTTCGAACATCAACGTCGTGAATTGGGTGGGCCCTTAGGGCAGTGGCCCCCCTGCCAAAAATCAACCGTAGACGAAACTCAGGTGGGCCATACCATCTAAAGTCATGTGAGGACATGCCTAAAACATATAAAATCACTCAATGGGGCCTACCTGAAATTTGGATGCGGCTGAAACGTGGTCTGAATCCTTAGTCAAGTGGGACACACATAATGGGTGGACTGGATTTGTGAACCACATTACGGTGGGCCCCAGGTCCACGTGACCTTTTAAATAGATTGGATGCAAATAAACATTACGGTGGGCCCCAGGTCCACGTGACCCTTTCAATAGGTTGGCTGGAAAATAAACATCACCATGAGCCCCCCGGTCCACGTGACCTTATGAACAGATTAGATGGCTTACAATTGTTATGGTGGGCCCCACGTGGAGCCCACAATGGCGTAAGTGTTTTATTCTCACTGCCCACTGCCGTGGACGGTGGAGCCCACCCAGATGTACGTGTTTTATCTATGCCCTCCAGCCATTTTATGTGGCTGCTGGCAGGGGGACCCCACCATGAGTTATATGTTTCATCGATGCCGTCCATCTATATGGGATCACCCCACGTGTGGGGCTGCACCTCGTGTATGTGCATGTGTATATATATATTATATTATATATATATATATATATATATATATATATATATATATAAATAAATTATTATATATATATATACATATATATGATGGTCGGCTTTTATGGGACCTACCATGATGCATGTGTTGCATCCAAGCTGTCCAACCATTTTGGAGATAATTTAAGGCCCATTGTTGAGGCCCATCTTAATGTATTGGTGGCCCTTGTTGAGGCCCACCTTAACATATATATACATATATATATATATACATATATATATATATATATATATATATATAAGACCCATGTGGTGAGGCCATTATGATGTACGCAAGACCCATGGGTTATGGCCCATTGCAATGTACGTAAGGCCCGTTGGTGCGGCCCATTGATACGGCCCACTTGATGAATATAAGGCCCATATGATACGGCCCAATTGATGTATTTAAGGCCCAGTGGGGCACAATTAGGTCCATTGCAATGCGTGATTCCTCCGTGGTGTATATAATGATGTTTATAACCGGTAGTGCCTTGAGAACAATGATGGTTAGAGGCCCACATTGTAAGGATGATGTCGGTTAAATGTCCGCATTATCACTCTCCCTAGGGCCCATTAATAGGCCCATACTTGCATTGTGTAGGCCATCTAGGCCCATCTTCGTTTTGATCAAAGCCCATGACCACATAACATGTACAGCATAGATCCATGATTCATGATCATACGCATCATATGTATGCCTGATATGTGAAGTGACTGATCATAGTATATGCCTTCAGGCAGATCGTTTATGGGCTTCCTGATAGGCGAAGTCGCCCCACATGAGCACTCGGTGCGCGTAGGATTGTTACATGTCTGATAGTATGATTTATACACTTGCATTTGTGTGATTGTGATTATTGTATGCCCTAGTGACACCAAGGTCGTAGTCTCCACAGACACATCGTGGGTGGCTGGATTGGATACCAAAAATATTGTTACTAAGCATCGGGGCACCATAGATGTCCATGGGTGAAAATTCCTAAATCCGATGGTACCAGAGGATGACTCCAACGTCGAGACCGAGTAGATATATGAGATTACGAGGGCCGAATACCAGGAGGTCGCGTCTCTCACTGTTTCGTGTCGGTTAGAAAGGGTTGTGGCCTTACTCGCCCGAGGGTAGGGGGAATACTAGGCTGAGTTTGACCAGCTCGTGAATGGGTCCGCTATCGACATACCGGATAAGTATTAGCAGACTATTGGCCGGGCGGATAGTGAGGTTTCTTGCGCTCACTTGGGCTGTGCGGCTAGAAGAACGGTAGTACCACTTGGAGTGTACTAAATCCCGGTGATTATCCAGAATGAGAACTGTACTAATATATGATGAGGATTGACATGCCTCAGTGGCATCTCGCATCACATGGCCATGTTATGGCCGATGGCATTCATATCTTGTATCGCATAGCTTTGGTACGGCTGATTGCATTCATGTATCCATCAGCATGATTCCGCATTACTTTGACCTTGCATTCTGAGCACGCTTATACTGCGCACATACTTACACCACCCTCTAAGCTTTCTATAAGCTTATGCACGATTGATGCGTGCAGGTGACGTCAAGACGCAGCCGTAGTATAGTAGCAGCAGGAGCGTGCAGACGAGCTTTTGGAGTTTCTATCATTTGCATTATCTTGTATTCCCTTCAGATGCATTGTACTTAAAAGTTTTTTATCATAGTGGATTTTGTGATGGTGTTCTTGTGGTTATTGTTCGTGGGTTATGCTTATGGTTTTGCTCATTATGAATTAAATTGATATTAGAAATCCTCCTTATAGGATCCTAGGATCGGAACCTGGTAAATGGGTGCCGGGAGCCGAGAATGGGGTTCTGCGGAGGCTGTCGGCACCGAATTCAGAGATCGGGAATTTTGTGAGCCCGGTTTTTGAGTTCGGGGCATGACACATAGGACCTAGTATAACACCCTAAATTTTCGTGGCCCAAGTATATACTCATACCTGAGAATTCTGGGTATTAATAATATAAAATTTAGATGCTTTAAAATCACACATTGTTTTTTTTTCTTTTTTCTTTTTAGATAATCACATCTAGTTACATTCACAAAGGTAATTATTCATGAGAATAAAATCGATTATATTTATTATTCCATTAGAATAAAAAGCATACAAATAATTCTTTAATGCCCTCTCAATGGGAGCTTATTACATTATTAAAATTTGCAGCAAAAATTAAATAAAAAAATTCGTGGTGTTATTCTTCTTCTTTTCTTTTCGAAAGAATCTTCCATAGAATGATTATTAGTCGTATCATCAACCTATAATTCACTTACAATATTTGTATGGTTGGAGAGGGTCAATGCCCTACTCATAGTGATGGTTATCTTTTAAAATAAACAATAATTCAAGAGATTCATAAGAATAATGTGAGGGTTCTAACACATCTCGTACTCCATCATTACGAGTGGTATCAGAATGCACAACCATATATATATATATATATATGAATGCATGTCTAGCAAAGTGTGTGCGGTCCATCATATATAGTGATCATTATAATGTGGAATATAATTCATAGAAAATTCGTCTCGCCCCGCATTCTCACACTAAGGAGATTCGCTGGCATATCTAACGTTAACGTGGATTTATGCAAATATCTTAAGGCGATACAACAACGTGATTTGGGGACTTATGTAACATGATGTGTTTATAGAGCGACTATTTGCGACATCCAATTACGAGAAGTAATGTAACATGCATGGTGATTTACTTATATCGATTGTGCATCACTCACCAACCTACGAGATTCGTGCCAACCAAGAGGGCCGTTACCCGAAATGCATTACGTCAACGATAATATATATGAACCACTATATATGAGGCTTATAATACATCACTTGCATCAATAGAGAAATAAGTTAAACCACGAGGGTTTTAGAATTCCACGAAACATGCCCAACCCATAAAGGAAGGTAGCACAAGGCTAACTTAATAAAGAAGAAAAGTAACATTAAATAAAAGGAGGTAGCATAAGGCTAACCTAATAAAGAAGAAAAGTAGTATTAAGTTATCTCAATAAAAGAGAATAGTAGCAAATAGGCTAACTCAACAACAATAAGGGGAGAGGAGCAAAAGGCCAACTCAATATAGGGTGGAAGCACGCGTCGTTCTCAAATTTGGCAAAGGGCAAGGCTTGTATCCATCTGTAACGCCCTATGTTTTCAGGACCCGAGTATATGACTCGTTTTTCAAAAACCCGAGTGTTAACCTATAAAGAACCAAATTTCATATATTTTTTTCTCTATCTTTCAAAGTTAGCAGTTTAGTGTAAAATAGACAAATCAACATTAAATAAAATTTGTAATTACCTTTATAATATACAAGAGGCTGCCCATAATGACTTATACAAACCAATGTTTTGATATTAACAATACAAAATTTATGAAATTTAACACATGAGAAATATTAAAATGCATTTAAACATAAGCCGTAAAGTCGCGCAACTTCTCTTGGCAGGTACAACCATGTATCCTTGACAGTTACACCCGACTTCTCATCAGTCTAAACATGAATATCATCTAAGCCACCTGTGCTACCTATATGGTTACATATTTGATGAATGAGTGACCAACTCAGTATGAATTCCCCTTAAGATTACACACCGCTGCCTTAGCTAAGCATAGTTAAAAACAACGAGGCAATCAAAATAATACATGATGCAGTCTTTTTAAATGCATGGATGTGTGAATGCACATCGACCTGGTGATGCTCATCTAGTCGGACTTGGCTCGTTACCTATGCAATCATCGAGTTGGGAATGCTCATCGAGTCGGACTTGGGCTCGTCACCCATGCAAAAGACTGGTCACCAGCGTAGCATATCTCATACAGCATAGTGTCAAGTCATCAAAATAAGTTGATAGTTGGTGGTCTAAGAGCTAGCAAAATGATACCCCAATGAACCTAAGAGCACGTACTATAGCATCCAGAATTAGCCACCCGTCATTGCCAATATGCTATGAATGCATGATTAGCTAAACCTTTACTATTCCAATTACGACAATCAGCCAATTTAAGTAACTCAATGGTCACTACGGGGGACTCGTCACCTAGCATAGGTCGACAGCTCGGGCATAGTGTCCCATGACTACCATCCCCGGCTCATGAGGTTCCCCATCTTAGGATGTTTAATGGATGTCCGTCGACCAATGGCCAGTCAAATTCCGTAAGTAAGGATTACCATCGCATGATATAAGCCATCAAAGGCACGCAAAGCAATCATCAAAACATGGGACAAATGTTAAATCACAGCGGTAAAAAGGGTACACGAAACATCAAATCAATTCACAAAAAGGGTCAAACAAGATTAAATCAGAGCGGTTAAAAGAGATCATTTCTAAGCCACTCAAGTCATATGTCCTATGGATGGTAAATCCCACATTAATGTTTCATATCCAAAATAACCTCTAAATCGAGGGCCCATTTCTTACCGCAACCCATCTTGTTACATCCTGAGTATGGGTTCACGTACACAAGAGGGAGTTACCCACTAGTAAGTGAAGTGAATAGAGATTGATAAGTAACTCACAACAATTCATGTGAAAGCACATAGACATAGCATGTCAGATGTATGTAAGCATTTGATACATAATAATCGCAAATATCATGGATTGAAATTTAAATGGAGCCATCATGTAAATAACAATTGCATACAATCATAAATCAAATATAAGCCATTTCTTAAGAGTTTATGACTAATGTAAGATATCACATCATATGAGATTACATGTGCAATTTTGATAAAGACTATTGCTTAAACTAATTTGAAAATGAAAAGCTTAAGGGGAAAAGTCATCAACTTATAAATCGGATCGCCACTAATGTTGCTAGGAAGCACGTGTATCCTTAGAATCAAATCCTACTATGAATTGTAAAATTTTATGGTCAGATATAAGTTTTATATGTTTCCTATGGTTAAGATCATAACCTAGGGTTCAAATAACTTAGGTTTAAGGTTTCGTCCTAGGGTTTAGTTCTAGGTTTTTATTATGAAATTTAAACTCTATTTTATGTGGCCATTAATGATATTATTAATGAGAATAATAAATGAATAAAATAAATCAAATAAATTGGTTATTAATTTTAGGAATATTAATAATAGCTACTATTATATTAAATTATCTAACAACAACCCATGATGAATAATAATACTAATAATTCCAAAACAACTATTAATATTAACAATATACTTAATATTAGCTAACATGACACTAATAATCATTATGAAGAAAATAAATAGTACGCTCTAACGTCAATAATAATATTTTAAGAAAGACAAATAAAATACTAATATTTTAATAATGATAATTTTTAAAAAAAAAATTGTATTAACTAATATCAGTATGGATAATTTACTAATGGTTTATCATACCTAAATTTAATAATCCTAAAAATGATAATAATAGTAACAATTGAAATAATTTCTGGAAAGAAAAGGTGGACTCAGCTTAGGTGACTCGGTTAAGTTAACTCGACTCACCATCGCTTGCCTCCCTCTTCTTCTTTCCTCTCCCTTTTCTTCTATGAATGACAAGTCCATCAGCCAAGTCAACTCAGTTGGACTTGCATGATCCTACCAAACCAACCCATCAAGGTTGGCAACATTGATTTCCTTCTTCTCCTTCCTTCTTCATCATTGGGATGTCAACACTTCTTCTTCTTCATTCTTCATCCTTGGGCAAACAGCAAGGTTTAGACTTAACTAGACCACCTCACATTGTAGGACTCAGCCCACCAACTCGACGACGCTTGACCCAACTTGGTAGAGAGTTGCCACAGCGGCTCACAAATGGCCGAATAAGAATCCCCACTCCGACTTCCTCCTCTTCCTGTTTCTTCCTTTCTCCTCCTGTTCTCCCTTTCAACTCAGCCGAATCTCTGCTCAGGAGTGACTCAGTGAATCAGCTGCCCCATGAAATGACTTTGACTCAATAGTGGAAATTGGTGAACAGACTGCACTCCAAGCTAGCCAAAATCTCGTCCATCTCGGCTTTTCTTCCCTCCAGAGGGGGATGTGGACGTGTTTGGGCAGCAACTGAACCCAACATGAACCAAACTGAGTCATGCCAGTGAGTTTCGATCCAACAGCGAGTTCGTGCGGCACGACTCTGCACTTTCTCCCTCACTTTCTTCTTCTTTTTCTTCTTTCTGTAACCCGTATTGTTGGAATGTCCAGCAAAATAGCGACCAACCCAACAACTGAGTTGTACACGACTCAGCCAAGTTTGGTTGAAGTGACATCAACAACATCAGCAACAGCGACTCAGCAATCACACCAGCAGCTTGGTTCGAGCTGCTTGTGCCGCACGATGGTAGACGCCGGCTCCTCTCTCGAATTCTTTTGTCTTCTTTCATTTGCTTCTTCTTTCTTTCTTTCTTTTTTCATTGCAGGTGGGTCCAGTAAGCATGCCCCGAGCTCGTGAGGCTCGGATCGAGTCTCGTTGCAGTGCAGTGATTGCAACCCCGTTCTCGAGCTCTCCTTCTCATTCTCCACCTCCTTCAACCTACTTCCCATCTACTGGAAGTCCAGAAACAACATCTGAGCAATAAGGCTCGACTTGGCTCGAACCGAGCCTAACTCGGTTTGCTACGGCGTGTTAAAACAGAGAGGAGATGGGCTGTTGCTAATGGCAGATTGACGTCGGGTGGGTTTTTCTCCAAAACAAAGACTCTACATGATGCAAACAAGCCTTTGGAAGCTCGGAGGAGCACAAGAATGGAGCTCCATCGATGTTTTCATGGTGGAAGCTTCGGGCTCGATTTTGAAAAAAAACAAGAAGAACTATTATAACTATTGTTTTTCTCCTGGAACTAGGGTTTTCCTATGCATTAAAAGCCTATGAGCAGATCGCTGGGATTAACTGGCTTTACATCCACTGTTCAAACACCACTTACAAAACTCAAAACCGACCGTCGGTTTCTCTTTACCTTGGATGGGAGAACCCTAAGGTAGTTTGGAGTGGACGGTTAGGATTTGCCTAAATGGAAGGCTGAGATTGAGGGATTCCTCCTCACACAGATCGCCAAGCTAGCATGCGGAAGGAGAAACAGAAACTTTCCATTTTTAGGAAGTGTTGTGTTTTCAGGACCCACTTGCAACAAGAATTGTGTGCATGTACGTGTTGAACCGTGCAAAACTTCCTTGGTTTTGGTCAAAGGGATCGTCCAAACTAGATGGACGTTTCAGATCTCCCATCTGATCTGAGATGGTGGGCCATAACGTGTCCTGAATGGACGTTATTCGTCGGCTGGTGCAAACCGGAGAGAGAGAGAGAGAGGAATCCTCTCTGTTTAAGGAAATCGCGGGTCAGCGCCCATTTGACCGCTCAGGTGGTCTGGTGCGCGTCCTGTACGCCGGCTGAGGTGCACACGCACCTCATTATGGGGTCCATCGTGATGTTTGCGAGAGATCTACTCCATCCATGATGTTTCATGGCTCAACTAAGCCATCTTGACTGAAGATGTGGCAGATCCAATACTTAGGTGGGCCATACTAACGGAACTAGGGTCTTTTAGTGTTGATTACATTGATCCGATGATCGGATTGATTCCAATCCGAGTATCAATGGTCAAAAGGTCCTACGGGATCATTTGTACGTTTAGGACCATCTATTCCATGTGTTGGTAATACCCTTACTACTATTAAAGTCCATACTAACATTATTTATATTATTATAACGTTATTATTCATTTTATCTTTGTACATTATTATTATATGTGTATACATAGTTGTTTACTTTTTCATTCATTCATTCTCATTAGTAGTAGTATTTTACATAGGACTTGCCTTTTATTAGAGTCATCAGCGGTTTGAATCACGTCTTGTTAAGTCATGTGTCCCCATCTCGGGCATGGCTACTACTCGATCGGCTTATGGTTAGTTTTATAACCCAATGGTCGAGTTATGGAAATCGATCGTTAGATTGATCAATGGAACGTTGTGATTGATTCATAGTCTATCCGAGGAGTCCTAATGTAAGTATATGGTCTACCTAATGTTGCTAATGAATGGCTTGGTTGTATTGGCCAAGTAATGGATTCCAACATTAAATGGCATGGCCCGACAAATTGTGGATCTGAGGATTCGGGGTTTGATGCTTGACGATGGGCAGCTTGATCTGCCTATTAAAGTAGTTGGTCTATCAAGGTGGTTGGAACCCTAAAAATGGAGTTATTTAATGATGTAGTGGTTCATCTTTAAAATTAACGGATGGGCAGTCTAATCATGGATATGGATTACTTTCAACTGTCGGATTTAGGCTAGAATGCACGTAAAGGTTTGCTTAAGTTAGGCTTACATTTATTCTAAATCTGGTTATACGGTAATACTCGAGTACTGAAAAGTATGGGGTGTTACACCATCACCCCACATTAATTCATAAAAATCACGCATAATTAAAATTATACCTTAACCATAATTTCTAAAATAATAAATAATTGATGATAGTAAATCAATCAATTGCATGAAAAATCATAGTAATATGAAAGCATACAAAAACAAGATAAATCATGTCAACTCAAATTAGTGTAAACTTAAAGGAATCCTCCATCTTAACCTTAGATCTAAACCCTAGGTAGATATCCATGTAAGAAAGCTTATACATGAATCACGACATTTCTTGAGCAAGAAGGGACACCACATGTGTAGATAATGAATAGGAAGAGGGTGTATAGGCTCTCTCTCTCTCTCTCTCTCTCTCTCTCCCCCTTAGGTGTTGAGAAGATTGGGCGTGTGAGTGGAGAAGGGACGCACACCCCTTTTTAAAAGGAGTGGGAGTGTGAGAGGGGTGTATTTCATATCCCACTTTGATTGGGTTTCTCCAATTTTTCATTTTCTGACGATCTTTCTTTAAACTTAATTCGTCCATGTATCAGGGTCGTCGAATAAAGTCGGGGCATATGATTTTCTTGGTGATCCAAAATTTAGATTAGTCTATCTTGAAAATTCTTCTAATGGGTGCCAAAATAAACTTAATCTCAATTAACGGTACACATGTAATGATCAGGGCCCAATTTTGAAAGAAATGTGTAGTCAGGATAGGCAAACGGTTAGACAAAATTTGGTGATTGATCGATGGTGGAAAAAGCTTAAATCTAAAATTTCACCTTTTATACTAAAAGGAATGAACTAGCTTCAACATTCAACGGTGTAAGATCATAAATCGGGGTCTAAATTTTGTATATCCTTGTAGTCATATAAGACCAGAGTTTGGTTCAAATTTAAGTTACGATGGACGACAGGAAGTGGTTAAATCAGAAGATCCAGATTTATAAGGAATTAGTAAGCCTATAAAGGATAACTTCACGCCTAAGAAAAAACTTACCAAAGTGGGATTTTCATATTTCAGACTTGGTCCATATGATGGGTAATCCAAGTAATTCATATGAAGGAAAATATCCTACTACGACTTCCCACGAGGTTTCTTCACTCAATGGACACCGAAATCAATAGTTAAGGGGTTAATTTGTCAATTAGGTCACTTTTGCAATGATCTAAGGGCCGAAATTTGACATGTATGGTTAATTTATGATACATGGCATGGTATAAATTTTCACATTAAACGGATTGTGGGAAACATTTGACCTAGAATTCAGGGGTCTGGGTTAATGACATTTTCATAATTATTACTAATATGAGAGTTTTGAGAAATCTAATGGTTCTACATGGTTGTAGGCACGTTTCTAAGTAATTCTTACAAAAGAACTTATATCTAAATCATTATGAATAAGGAATTATTCACCAAACTAATTAAGAAAATGTACATATATCAACCAACATAATGGATGGTTAGATGACATGTTAAAAGTAGAAAAACTTGATGGTTAATACTCTGATCATGTATATAAGTGGGTGTACGGCCGGTTTTGTAAACGAATGATCATAAGTGAGTTTTTGGAGTGATTAAGATGTAGAACATGTATACCGTTAGATTTAAGTAACTTGTTTACATGTGTACGTTTCTCAGATTGTAGTTTTCATGATGGGTTAAGCATATTCATAGGTGGTGAATAAGATGAATGGATCAGAAGCTTAATTTGATATGTGTACCAGTAGATGTTGAGATCAAATAGGTAATTTACTATGATCAGGTGGTCCAAATTCAGAGTGGACGATCATATATCTTTACCTAACAATGAATAGTTGACTGGACGGTTGGTTATGATGGATAAGTGAGAATACCTAGGTATATGATAATCTCATCTCAAAATCAACTGTCAGATGACTTGATCTATGAATGGAGATTATTCTCAACGGTCAGATTCGTGTTGGAGAATGGATGTAAGGTTATGATAGCTAGATTGTTATCATACACATGTACATAATATGTTAAATTTCATAGTGACACTTGAGAACTTTCACTGCTCAGGTATTGAAAAGTTCGTGATGTTACACCTAGATTATGTATGGGAGGGGATATGATTTTCTTAGATGTATCTCCCTTGGGTGAATTTCTAATTGAAGATTTATGTTCGGTTTATGATTTAACTATGTGAGTCCTATCCTAATTATCATTGCCCATGATTAGCATTTTTTCACATTTTCATTAAGTCAGGCAAACTGTTTTAACAACACCCTTATACTATCGGTCATTTTAGGAAGGGTTGGAAACTATATCTTCTTTTTTGGTAATCCTCTAGGGATGCTTCTCTATTGGTATGTAAGTTTGTTAGTCATGACATATTTACTAGTTTGGTTTGTGATTAAGGTGGATTGGGACCTTTTTAATATTAAACATTCAAATTTTAGGTATTGAATATCTCCACAAGCATGGTAGATAGGAGTAGCTCTCGATCTATTACCTAAAGTAGACGAGCCAATTGGATTACCGGAGTGTAGAGTTTAAAGCAATGGTATTCCTATTAAGTTTAAATCATATAATATCTCCCAAAGGCTTACCAATTCTAAAAGATTTACTTATTTATTCATTTTCTAGGTAACCTTAGCTTTCCTTTCATAGGCAGATATAATTCAAAAACTCCTTTTCAGATTTGACTCTAAACAGTTAAGTCCTTAAAGAGCAACCCGCTTTGTGGAAGCTTAACGGAACTTAGAATCATGGCTAAGTCCTTGGGGGGGTGAATATGACAATTTAAAAATTCTTTGCTAATTAATATAATTTACCAATTAAAACTAATAAGGAAATTAACACTAAGACTTCCAAGCCAAGTAGGTTCAATCATATAAATTATACGAGAAGAAACAATTAAACAATTAGTCTATAGAGATAGTGAGCTTGTATGTGTCTATAAGTTAAGTGCCTAATATACAACCCAATCAAGTATCCATATAATTAAACTAATTAATCATATAAACATGAATAGAATTGTGCTCAATTGACAATCATAAACATAAGCACGTATAGTGGTTCAGTTTTTCTACTCCACTCCCAACAGACATACTCTCATCGAGTGTATAGATATTCGCTATCTTAATTAGGAGTTTTTAATAGGTTCACCCCCAACCTTTACAATCCTACACAAGGACTTAAACGCATGTACACTCTTATGTCGGAGGAACACGTTTCCACCTCGGTCTGTGGCTCCCATAAGATACTTTACTTGATTATCTATTGACTAACCAACAACCACTAGCGATCTTAAACCAAGGCCATACGTACACTCTCGCTGGAGGCTTCCCAATGAGACTAACATGTACACACCCATGTCCAGTGAATTTATCCCTACACAAGAGCGTAGGTCCTACATAAGAACCTATTTAAGTTTATGTCATAAACTTTTACACTCAATCCTACACAAGGAATGAGTATATGGACTCTATAATTAACAACCTTACTTTGTAGGATTGAGCCCCGTTGATGTGTCTTACTCGGGTTGCTTGATCGATACTCTCCTATGCTTCAATCAGCTCTCATTGTACTTCCTCGATCGTTGACATCGATGCTTAAACTCTTATGATCAACCGCCTTGCATATGATGCCCCGATGAGGTGACCAATGTCGTGGGAGGATGGTAGAATCTCCTACAACTAATGGATAGTTGATTTCCTATGGGATTCATCTAGATGGGTGGTCTAGGGGATTTAGATAAAATTTGACTATATGCTCATGTTTAATCTTTAGAACAAGGGAGATATCAAGTTTATCTTCATAATCAATGTTAAAATTCTCATCGGAGTGGTAAAGCTCAAGAAGATGACTTAAACCTCACTGGTTTAAAGGCATAAGATGAGGGATATGAGTAGGGAATCACCTAGGCTTCTACTGCACTAAAACTCATCCTAATGCCCAAGGTCCGACTACTCTTTATAAAGGAATTAAGTTCCAACAATAAAAAAAAATGGCAGAAAATGGCACCTTTAATCAATCGAGCGATGCCTTCAATCGATCGAAGGACCCTTCAATGGGATCAATAAACTCTAGCATTTAGATAGGTAGTTGGACATTTTTTGTAACATTAGATTGATCAAGCCATGATCTTTGATCGATCGAAGGTTCACTTGAGACACATCGATGGTTGGTCGATGAGATTAAGCTTCAATTGAAGAGTACTGTTTTTTACAGATATTTTTACAATAGCTTTAAACATCATTTAACCTTACTTATCATGTGCAATTGGGCTCCTAAGGCTATGGAATGATCACTCAAAGGTTTATCTATTAAGGCATAATCATTTAAAGGCTAAGGTTGTTTTGGGTCTAAGGTTAGGGTTACCAAAGCACATCATTTACCTGTTGTTTACTCCTTGATGCTCCATTTCCTATTGTGTCTTTGGCCTTCAGCTTCCGAGGACTTAACCGACTCCCTGAGATATGGACTC
This sequence comes from Magnolia sinica, assembly GCF_029962835.1. Classification (NCBI taxonomy): domain Eukaryota; kingdom Viridiplantae; phylum Streptophyta; class Magnoliopsida; order Magnoliales; family Magnoliaceae; genus Magnolia; species Magnolia sinica. The sequence continues at coordinate 85,262 of NW_026682776.1, forward strand.
ATGTGATTGACAAATAGGTGCAAAAATCAGTGCATTAACAATAACTTTATGATCATGACCAGGAACAAAGGCAGTTAGGTTGTCAATCGCTCAACAATGACAGAATCCAACTATCGGCTGCTAATATGCGAGAGAGAGAGAGAGAGAGAGAGAGAGAGAGAGAGAGAGAGCACGCTTAGGTAGAATAAGTGAGGTAAAAACTCAAAAGTGCACCTTAAATAAAAATAACGAGCTCATAGAAGGCCTAGTAAAATCCCAAAAAGGCACCAGAGGTTTAAAAAAAAAGCATAGCTACTAAGGGGCAAGTAAGATCAAACACCAGAGACACAGTGGAAAATCTAAAAGGGCGCCGTGGAAAAAAATGACAGGCAAGTCTGACGTAGCAAAAACCCAAAATGGTATAGTGAAAAATAATGACAAGGAAAAAAAATTGAAAAATAAAAAAACATGTATATGAAATATTTGAGCAATATGAACATTCAAAAGATGTAAAGATGGCAGTCATGAGTGAAGAATACTTTTTTAGCTTTGCCTGAATCTTAATGGCATAATACCATTGCACACTACTACCTTAAAGGGATTGAGACCCTCGGTGAACAATTCAAAAATTGGGCATGACATTCAACCGAGTCAAAATATGTAGATACCTACATCTATAGGCGTAATACATCTAAACCATGCTCACATAAACAAACTAACACCAATGTTTACATTTTCATTTCATTTTTTTAAATAAATACATTAAAGTCCCTGTGAAGAATAAAAATGGATATATATATATATATATATATATATATATATATATATATATATATATATATATATATATAAACAAATAGCTAGAAAAATATGTCTCCAGCCTACATTATTCGAGTAATGAGTACTTCAAAGCACCTGATCCAACATCAACCTCGATGACTACTCAAGCAAGTCTCTCCTCCTCCAATTCCTCAATCCTCTTGCTTAAGTGCTCTCTCTCTCTCTCTCTCTCATAACTGATATTGAAACTCCTTCGAACACCAAGTAATCTCGCCTGTTAGTATAAGTTAATACCAAAAAATGAGCATTCAACACATCATGGCCTGTAAGATTTGAAATTGCATGTGGAGGGCCTACAAGTTGTGCATGGAAGCTTGGCGAAGCTAAGGAATGAATGTTGTGTCCTAAAAGGCGGGTAATTAATTAGGGCCAAATAGAAACTTATGCCTTTTAAAACATAATTTCCTAACTTAAACTAATATTCAAATTACACTAAGAAAGACAATTAACTCTAAGGCTTTCAAACTAATAGAGGGTCCAATTAAATAGACTACAAAAGATTTAACAATTAAGCAACTAGTTACAAACATGATAGTGTACATGTGTGTGTGAGATGTGTTACCTATCATCTCCTAGCATCTATCTAATCATGCATACATATAATTAGATATTAAATCACATAAGCATAATTAAACAAGTGCTCAAATAACAATCATAAAGACAAGCATGTATAGTGGTTTAATTTTTTTACTCCACTCTCGATGGATGCACTCAACTCATGAGTGTACTGTATTTCACTATTAGAGGTTTTAAATCAAGTTCACCTCTAACCTTTACAATCCTACACAAGGACTGCAATGCCTCGAACTTTTCAATACTCGTGTATTGAAAGTTCTCGAGCGTTACCTAGAAATTAACCTATATGTACATGTGTATCATACCGATCCAATTATCCTAGCTGTAAGGCCCGTATCCTAGACCGTACCGTTCTGTAGGCTTCCGCGGTCCTCCCGATCAAATTTCAGCGATCCTCGACCTGTATTCGATGTTTGCGCGTGATTCTAAGCCGAGTCCTGCATAACAGAGTCGGCTCGACTCGAAACTTGTATCATTGCGACCGCGCCGTCGCCGCGGTTCCAACGCTGCGTCTCATGCGTTGAGGCGATACCCAGACCTGAAAATGTGGGCCCGCATTCAGTTCGAGAAAAAAATGCCGCGCGTTGCAAATCCCTAGAGAATGTCCCATCAATCAAACCCATCAGTCACCCCACATGTCAAGTACAACATCCCATACCCTACCCATCCCTCTCTCACATAAAGTCAACAACACCCTTACTCATCCCATTCCTCTCTTACCAACAAGTCAACTAACACTATACCCTCAATTTACTACATCACACCTCTCTCTCTCTCATTTCTCATTTCCTCCCAAGAGTATCCTAACGTCCAAGCAAGAGAGCTCCATGAGAGGAGCTTTGTGTGGCCCACTCCCTACTACCCAATTTTCCATCTTAACCATTCAATCCTCATCTTCCTCCATTAAAGTTAAAGACAATGAGCTAAGGAGTCCATGGAGCATAGAAGAAGGATAGGTGGGTGATTTTTGTATGATTTTGATGATTAGAGGGCCTACATATGGTGGGACCCATCTCAATGTATGATTTGTAAGAGGGACCCATAGTGGCGGGGTCCCTCCGCTCTTCCGATCTCTCTCTCTCTCTCTCTCTCTCTCTCTCTCTCTCTCTCTCTCTCTCTCTCTCTTTATTTCTTCACAATGGAGTGTGGTCCACCGGATCCAGCTGCCTGTGGGGCCCATCTTGCTACATCTAGCAGCTAGCTGGATGGTCCAGCATTGCTGGAACTGTCCAATCAGCCTAATGAAAAACAAATATCAGCTTTATCCTCAAAGCTGTGGTGGTCCAACCATTGATGTGCGTAAGTCATTCACGTTGCATGGGCCAGCACAATCCAACCGTCCATTTACTAGCTGGCCCACCAGCAGTTTTATAGCTGCTGTTTGGTGTAGTAAGATCCGTGGATCCCACCGGATATGGGCCAGATCCACACCGTCCAGCTATTTGGACGGTGGGGCTACACTGATGTATATATTAGTCCACCGTGCAGTGGACCCCACTTAGGGGAAAGCCGATTGGCTGATGCACGTAACATCAGCTATATAGCAGACGTATTAACGTCAGCAAGTTGGTGGGAACCACCTTGATGTATTTGCTGTATATCCACTCCGTCCTTGTCCAGGACGGTGGATCCCACGGTGTTCACACGCACCGTCCATCTGTTTTCAGGTTGTGTGGGGCCCACCCACGTGTACTGTACGTGTGGGCAGGTGGGACCCACCTTGATGTACATGCCATATATTTTAGCCGTCCATCTGCTTGGGGACGGTGGGACCCCATGCACGTGTCTTATCAGGGCTGTCCAAATGGCCAGCAGCTAATAGCTGCAATGACGTCAGCAGCTCATTGAGCCACCTTAATGTAGGTCTTTTATACACGCTGTCCTTTCATTTGAGAAGTGGGCCCACCCCACACGTGTGACACGTGTGGCAGGTGGGACCCACCTTGATGCATCTGTTCTATATCCACACTCGTCCATCTAGACGGGTGGTGTGGGCCCAGTGATGTATGTGTTTCTCAACCGTCCATCAATCTGGTTGTCCAGGTGGTGGAGCCCACCGTGATTTATGCATTTTCCTAGCACCGTCCAGCGGGGACTGGATGGTGGGCCCTGGCAATGATGCGTGTGTTTTATCAATGTAGATCATATGTGGCTCACCATGAATTATGTACTTCAGTGGGGACCACCGTTTTCAGCGCTGTGTGAGTCGATAGTGATGCATGTGTTTCATCCTCGCCAGTTATCCATTTGTGGCCCAACATAGGTATGTTCTTCATCCAGGCTGTCTAACCGTTTGGGCGCTCAAACCAAGCCAGCAACAGGGGGGTGGACCGTCCAGTGGTGGCCCACCCTGCTGAATATATATTGTACATTCATGTTGCCCACTCATTGCATTAGGCGGCCCACCGTCATGTGTGTGTAGTGTGTACACACTGTCCACCTGATTTTTTTTTGAACCATGGGCTGCCCCATCAGGCCCATTTGTTGCCTATGTGGGGCCCACCTATTGAGCATTTGAGGGCCATGTGTATGAGGCCCACCTTAATGCATTTGTGGCCCGTCCATTAAGGCCCACCTTAATGTATATTGGGCCCAAGGGGCGAGGCCCATTGTAATGTGTTTGAGGCTCATGTGATGCGGCCGATGTGTTGTTTATGAGGCCCATATTATAAGGCTCGATGTGATGTATAAGGCCCATGTGATGTATGGGACCCATGTGTAGGGCCCACACTGTTATATATTTGAGGCCCAGGTGTAGGGCCCACCTGTTGTGAATTTAAGGCTCCTGTGATACGGCCTGATGCGATGTATCTAAGGCCCATGAGCATGGTCCATTGTGGTACATTCGGGGCCCTTGTATGAAACACGATGCGATGTATGTGTGACCATGACGTTGTGTATCAATCCCTTATGTGGGCCACTACTTGGGAGCAATGTTGGTTAAATGGCCACATTGATAGGCAATGATGGTTTAATGTCCACATTGTGACATTCCCTTAGGCCTTGTTAGGCCCATTCTCGCCATCCTCTAGTGGGTTACTCCAAATGATTGGGCCCCATTGATATTACTTGATTCATCGGTCGTTCATCCAGGGACCCCGCTTTGCGTGGAGACCGATTTGTCGATTCTGATTATTGATCGATTCCGATTATCATGACCAATTGTCGATTCTGATTATTGATCGATCCGATTGTCGTGACCGATTTGCAGACTCTGATTATTGATCGATTCCGATTGTCATGACCGATTTGCTGATTTGATTATCAATCGATCCGATTATTGTGACCGATTTGCCGATTTGATTATCGATCGATCTGATTGTCGTGACCAATTGCCGATTCTGATTTTTGATCGATCCGATTGTCGTGACCGATTTGCCGACTTTGATTATCGATCGATCTCGATTATCATGACCGATTTGCCGATTTGATTCTCGATCGATCTGATTGTTATGACCGATTTGTCGATTCTGATTATCGATTGATCCCGATTGTCGAGGCTGAGTATCGAGACCGATTTCTTTACATTATTGTTGAATAGTTATCCATCTATGGACCCCCGCTTTGTTTATACATGTTGATTATCGGTACCAATTATCGAGGCCGATCCCGAGTGTCGATTCCGGGTATTGAGCCCGAATATCGAGGCCGATTATTGAGGCCCAATGCAATGTATACGCGGCCCGTATTTGATGACCGTTGAGATGTGTATCCGGGCCGTGTTTAAGACCTAAATGATGTATATGAGGCCTATGCGGGATGCATTCGAGGATCGGGATATGGAGCCCATTGTGATGTATATTAGGCCCTTGAGCAGGGCCTGCCTGTTGTGTACATGTGTCCCTTGAGTAAGGCCCACTGTGCTGTATATCAAGCCTTTGCGTGAGGCCGTGGACCCATTATATGTTTAGCCCTATGTGGGTCATTCCTTGGGGGCAATGTTGGTTAAATGTCCACATTGTCAAGGTCGATTGTCGATGCCGGTTGTTGATACCGGTTATGAGTATGTAACAGCATAGCATCATGATACACGCCCATACGCATCATCTGCATGTTTGTTATGAGATGTGGTTGACCATTGCATATATCATTGGGCAGGTTGTTACGAGACTCCCAGATAGGCGGAGGTTATCTCACATGAGTGCACGGTATGCGTACGATTGATGCATGACTGGATTGTATGACTCATGCATCTTGCATTGTGTGCCCTAGCGACATCAGGGCCGTAGCCTCCACAGACATATCGTGGATGGTCAGATGGGACATCGAAAATGTTTGGTTCTAGCATACGGGCGCTATAGATGTCCCTGGGTGAAAATCCCTAAACCTCCGAGGCCAGGAGACGCCCCAACGTCAAGACCGAGTGGATACATGAGCGCCTGAGTGCCGAATACCAGGAGGCCGCGTCTCCCACTGTGTCGTGGTCGGTTGGGAGGGGGTGTGGCCTTACCCGCCCGAGGGTAGGGGGCAATACTAGGATGAGTTTGACCAGCTCGTGAATGGGTCCGCTATCGACATGCCGGATAGGTATTGGCAGACTATTGGTCAGGCGGATAGTGAGGTTTCTTATGCTCACTTGGACTGTGCGGCTAGGAGAGCGGCAGTGCCATTTGGAGTGTACTAAACCCCGGTGATGATCTCAGAGAGGAACCATACTGATATGTGGACTTATTGAGTAGGAGTCGCATACTCATACATTCATTTCATTCACTATCCACTCGGGCTGATGGTGCGCAACTAATTGTTGTATACCTTCGCATGGCCAGGATTTCGATTGGGTGCGCGACTAACCTGAGATCAGGAGTTTACCACATTGGGTCTGACTATCTAAATTTAGGTATGAAACTGGTTTGGATAGAAGTCCTTTGTGATAGACCCCGTAACCTGCGATACTACGTACTATCATCCCGACTTCACACCCCAGTATGGTCATCCCATTCGCATAGCATATTGCATGACATTCGCGGCATACGACATTTTGGATTATTGTGTCTCTGCATTTATATGGTCTAGGTACGGCTGACGCTATTTGTGTTACTCATCAGGAATGTATATTGTATTGCATCCTCTGCATCTGATATTTGGCTATCTACGATTTCTTATTTGCATAGTTGTTCTACATTGCATATTCTGACATTGATTGACTCATGGACTTGTCCGTATTTTTGCTTAATCTGTTATCGTATAATTTATGATCTTATCAATATTCTGTTTACTATGATAATTCATGCTCTTATCAGTATTTCTGCTTATTTCGACATTATAAAATTTATGGATTACCAGCACTCGATATTATATACTTAGCTCGCTTTAACTCCTCATTTGCATAGTTGATTTATGTTATGTACCCTGATATTGTATGATCCATGGACTTGTCAGTACTTCCGCTTAGTTTGATTACTCTGATATGGAATACTTGGCACTTACCTTGTGCACACACTTACACCACCCTCTAAGCTTTTTATAAGCTTATGCACGATAGATGCGTGCAGGTGATGTTAGGTTGCAACAATGTTGAGCTTAGAGCGAGCGGCGGTCTTCTGGAGCTTGGTTTTTATGTATTTCCTTCCAGCATTGTACTCAACTGATTATATTAGTGGATATATGATGATGATGTTGCCTTTGTGATTTGGGTAATCTTGTGGTTATGCTCATTACGAGATAAATGTACATTGGAAAAATCCTCCTTGTAGGATCCCAATATCGGAATCCGGCGTATATACGTTGAGAGCCGAGAATGGGGTACTACGGAGGCTGTCAGCACCGGATTTGGTGATCGGAAATTTTGTGAGCCCGGTTTCCAAGTTTGGGGCGTGACACTAGCCTTACATCCTCACCCTGACACAAATCTAACCGTTGGGAATGATCCCAATGCTTAGATCCATAGATCTGACCGTTGATTTTAAAGACTAGACCATCCATCATGAGACTCGACTTATGCACTTCCCTCAAGTAAATTAGAGAATAACCGACTATACATAACGACTTAGATGTAAGTTCCATTTGTAAGATATATTTGGAAAAGTGCATACAAGCCTATAGAACCATTGCATTTCACAAAATTCTAAGATCAGCGATAATCACGAAAAATACCACTAACCTAAACCCCAAATCCCAAATCACATGTTTCCCATGATCCGATTAATGAGAAATTTAACACCAGGCCTATAAATCATAGATTAACCATACATGTTAGTTTTCTGCCGTTGGATCCTCATAAAAGTGTCCTAATGGGGGAAATCATCCCTAATCATCGATTATTAGCCACTTGATCTTAGGATGTGCTTCAAATTTGGGCTCAACCCCTTAAATTAGATAGATAAATGAATGGACGATGTAGATTTCTCATGCAGCAATCATAATGGACCCCACGTGTGAGTTGCGCGTACACCACTGTGGTGCACCCGCTGTGCACCGGGTCAGGAGCGTCGATCAGCACGCGCCGACCCGACTCCTGTTCGAGCGCAGAGAGATTTCTCTCTCTGTTTTTTGCCGCTGTGTAACGGACGGACCATGACCGTTTGAGGACTGCTATGGCCCACCATCACGGTCCCATCGGAAGCTCCAGAACGTTCCTCTGGTGCAGAAGGCAAGGAAACCCAACCTATCTCCACTTTCGATACCAGGTTTGGATAGGAAAGATGGGGAAGAAAGCGTTCGTAGATAGGGGATTCGCAGGCCGTCCGCTGGAATGAATCTGAGGACCCATCATCGTCCGTAGGGATGATCGGAACCGTTCATCATGCTCCTGGGATGATTTTTATTAGATCCCAATGTTTCCCACCTTCGATTAGGTCGCATCCTCGTCCGAAAGCTGCGTCGATAGGAGCTAGGGCAGATTTCACTCCGCATTGTAGGAGAGACTGGTAAGGGAGTTTCGACTCGATCATGGCCGTTCAAACCAGAGAAGAGATGGGACTGACCAATCCCAAGAAGGCTGATCGGGACGTTTAATTGGTATGAATGCCGATTTTGGCTGGGACGCAAGCCCTCTTCCAAAAATCGCTGCACAAGAGAATCCTAGCGTGTAACTAATTACGAGCCTTCGCAGGACGTTCTGGAAGGTGCGCTGCACTCTATAAAAGGGGCAGTGCACGTCCAGGAGGAAAGAAAGAGAACGAAAGGAAAGAAGAAGAAAAAGAGAGAGAGAGAGAGAGAGAGAGAGAGAGAGAGAACTCTCGACCAGGAGCAGCACCTACGAAAGAAAGAGAGGGATTCGGCAACTGACCGCCGAGGTTGCTGCCGTCCAGCGAAGGAGAAAAAGAAAGAGAAGAGGAAGAAGAGGGAGCTCTGTTCGTCCAACAATTTCCAGGGGAGAAAGGAGAAAGAAAGGAAAAAAGAAGAAAAAAAGAAAAGGAGGAAAGAAAGAAAGAAAGAAAGAAAAGGAAAGAAGAAAGAAGAGAGACTGAGGTCTGGCCAACCATTGTTGCAGCCACAGTTCGCCCAAGACATCAACTCAACCGGGATCACCAGTAAAATCATCCACGTTCCTAACCCTATAACGATCAAAGGTACTAATCCTAGAATTCGAACAGTTCTTAAGAACTTAAGATTATTCAAGTTGACGTAGCAAAAGATCGATTGAAACCGAGCTCCATCAGATGGTGATTAGAGGTGAACCGAAATATATCCACACCTATCCTGATCTATCCCAATTATTCACTCTGATCCCAGCCTAAATCATAAAACTTAGCAGACGAAATAGTACTATCACCTAACGTAAGTGAATCCTATCTGTACTATAGTTGAAGCATGAGGTCAAAGATCTAACAGCATTGGAAGGGACCGAATTAATAGGTGAGGGTTCTATCCTTTAGGCTTACTCTAATTTAAGTTGATAATTGAATTATGCCTTTTCCTGTCTTCATGAATTTGGATTCATCTTTACATGTATCTCATCTGGACTTTACATATCACTTTGAATCTTCCGTGCTATTATATGTTTCACATCAATTATTGGCCTCTTTCGTGCCTTTTACGATATGAATTATCCTATAATGTCATGTTTATATGTTCTCTAGGAATTATCCTATCAATTGATTTATTGGCCCCTTAGAGATTATGACATGATGTCAAATACAAGAGAATTTCTTTGAATTTATGTGAGGCCATGGATGCAAGCCTTGCCCCTGCCTCATCAATTATTGAGTTGGCCCTGCCACTCATCTCTATATTTGAGTTGGCTCTGCCACTCCTCTTTATATTTGAGTTGGCTATGTCGCTCGTCTCTTTATTTGAGTTGGCTCTGCCACTCTTCTTTTGTTGAGTTGACCATTGTCACTCTTCTCTTATTATATTGGCCTTATGCCGTCTATCTTTAAAGGCACAGGCATGTGTCTTGTTATTCCAGAACCTCCATGATTCAGTTTTATTCTTAATAATTCAGCTATATTCTCTATAATGTGCAAGTGATGTGTTATGAGGTATCACGACTAGTGATTCGATTATCTTATCATGGACGTAATACGTTACAGGTAGCAACCCTCTTGGTCGGCACGTAATTTCGTGGGTTGGTTGGCGTGGTGTACAATCAATGTATGTAAATCGGCATACGTGTTACATCAACTTTTCAGGATTGGATGTCACAAATAGTCGCTCCATGAACACATCGTGTTACATAAATCCCTCAACCGCGTGTTATGTTGCCTTGAGATGTTCGCATAAATCCACGTTAGCGTTGGCATACCGGTGAATATCCGTATTTATAGGATGCAGGTTGAGCCAGGTTTCTATAAATTATATTCCACATTATGACGATCACTACGTATGATGAGCCGCACACACTATGCTAGGCATGCATCTTATGTAGTTTGTTTGCGCATACTGATATCTCATGTATTAGTGGAGTACGAGATGTATCAGTACCCTTACGTTACTTTCATGGAACCCTTTTATATTGCTTCTATAATTCTCTTGAATTATTATTAATCTTAAAGGATAACCTTCACTATGAGCAAGGCATTGACACTCTCCCAACCGTACAGATGTTATAGGTTACGTACAGGTTTAAAGACGTAGAGGGCACACTTCCTGTAAAAGACTACGCTAAAAGAATTTGAAGCTAAATTACTTAATTAGATTTATACTTCCGCTGTGAACTCTGATGTTGTCAAGCCCCAAACTCGGAAAACGGGCTCACAAAATTTTCGATCGCCAAATCTGGCGCCGACAGCCTCCTAGTGCCCCATTCTCGGATTCCGGCACTCACATGCCTGATTCTGATCCTGGGATCCTATAAGAAGAATTTTCAGTATGAATTTTTTTTGTAATGGAGCATAACCACAAGCATAACCAAGTCATAAAACAACATCACCACATATCCACTATATCAAAAATTTTAAGTACAATGCGGGAAGGAAAATACAGGGTGATCAAAAACTCCAAAATAATCTGATGTGCGTTCCTGACTCAGCGCTGCTGCTATCCAATGCCACCTGCACGCAATGGTCGTACATAAGCTTACAAAAGCTTAGAGAGTGGTGTAAGTATGTGCGTAAGGCAAGCACCAAGTGTACAATATTAGAGTAATGCGAAAATATGCGGTAAGTCCATGAATGCTATCAGCTGTACTAAAGTTATATGATGCAAAGCATAAATGCTATCGGTCATACCAAGGCCATACGATGCGAGGCCTATGTAGCCAAATGTCATATGCAAGATGCAAAGAAAGCATGCCAGTCCTCATCAAGTACACATATCAATACAGTTTCTCTCTGGATATCACCGGGGTCTAATACACTTCACACTGACTGCCTCCTCCCTAGCTGCACAGCTAAGCAAGTGGAAGAGACCACACTATCTGCCTGACCAATAGTCTGTCAATACCTACCCGACTCGTCGATAGCGGACTCATTTGCAAGCAGGTCAAACTCAGCCTATCTTGTAGCCCCCTCACTCGGGCAGATAAGGCCACACCCCCTTCCAACCGACCACGACACAGTGGGAGATACGGCCTACTGGTATTTGACACTCGGGTGCTCGTGTATCCACTCGGTCTAGACGTTGGTGCATCTCCTGGTACCAAAAAGGTTCTGAAATTTTCACTCAAGGACATCCTAAGTGCCCACAATGCTAGAGCCAATATTTTTAGTATCCGATACGACCATCCACGATGTGCCTATAGAGGCCACGGCCCTGATGTCACTAAGGCGTACAGTGATCATGACACAAAATGCAAAATGCATGAGTCACACCGTCAGTCATGCAGCAATCCTGCGCGTACCGCGCAATCATGTTGGGCACTCCGTCTTATAAGGAGTCTCGTAAATGTCTCAGCCCAACGGCTTATGATATGATCAAACATTCCTCATATCAAGCATACATATGATACGTATGGGCATGAATCATGGAGTTATACTAAGCATGTTATAAAGTGATGAATTATCAACAAGTATGGGCCTATCAATGGGCCCTAAGGAGAGTTACAATGCGGACATTTAAACAACATTATACTTACAATGTGGACATCAAACCATCATTGCTCCCAAGGCATAGCCCGCCATAAAGGTCAACACATAAACTACGGTGGAATCACATTCAATGGGCCTTATGTACATCCCATTGGGCCTTGACCCACGGGCCTCCAATACATCAAACGGGCCTCATAACTTGGGCCTCATATATATCAAGGTGGGCCTCAACAACGGGCCACAAATACATCAAGATGAGCCTAATCACATGGGCCTCATCACATGGGCCTCATATATATACCAAGGTGGGCCTCAATGGACGGCCACAAATAAATCAAGATGGGGCTCATACATATACCAATGTGGGCCTCAATGGACGGCCACAAATAAATCAAGATGGGCCTCATACATATACCAAGGTGGGCCTCAACAGATGGCCACAAATATATCAAGATGTATATAATATATATATATATGAATGAATTATATCAAAAGATGAACTGGACCGCATTCCAAATAGTAGTGACAATGATTTCCACCGTTAAAAATATCCTACGGGGCCCACCATTATTGAATGGAACTACTGTGGCCCCTAAGAAATTTAAACGGTGAATGTCACTGTTCCCACTATTTTTTCGTGGTGGGGACCCACTTGAACTAGGGATCTGACTCATTCTTTAGCCCCTGTCATAAAATGAGCTTCCAAAATGGTTGAACGATTTGGATGCAGCACATGCATCGTGGTGGGTCCCACTGTCCAGGTGTGGACGGTGTGGATAAAACACATACATCATGGGGTCCACGCTGCACTTATGCAGCCGCACACAGGGGGCGGCAGGCGTAGGTAAACTCTTGCCTCATGGTGGGGTCCACACATGTGGCCCACCATAATGTTTATCTGCCATCCAAACCGTTGATAAGGTAACACGGACCCTGGATGCAGAGGAAAAACAAATTTCATATTGACCCAAAACTTCTGTGATACCCAAAAGGGTTTCAATGGCAAACGTCCAATCCTACTGTTTCTTATGACGTGGACCACCTGAGCCTAAAACGGCTGATTTTAGGGGGGGCCCATTGTCCCAAAGGGGACCCAACAAATGCACGGTGTGGATGTGGCCATACATCACGGTGGGGCCCACGACTTGGACCGTGGGTCCCTACCTGTCTGTCCGGTAAAACACAGCAGGACGCTGCGCAGCGTCCTCTAGACGTTACAGCAGCACCTGCTACTTTTTAAAAAAAAAAACCATTTTCTCACGATTTTTCGCATGTGGGGCCTACATCGGTAAAATCTAACCCAACCATTGGTGTCTATGGCCCAAGACAGATCCATCAAGCCCAATATTCGATATATTTTGGGGTACAGAATCATCAGGGTAGATTTCAATGGTAGAAAATATTATTTTCTAAACTATATCTCGCCAAAAAGTCGTATTGACTTCATTTTTCGGCTCAATGCCTAAAATAATCTAAGAAATAGGATAGACGATGTGGATCAGATCAATACATCAAGGTGGGGCCTGTATGAGTGACCCACCCTGTAACACCCCGTACTTTTAGTACTCGGGTGTCACCACGTAGATCCAAATTAGCTCACATATATGCATTGACCCACATAATTTGCCTTACACGTCACTATCCAACGACCCTCAATCTATTCATCTTAACCCTTAGATTTTAGACTATAACCACTCACAACATCATAATAAGATTTGAAATCAATCTGTCCTTTTGACTATCACAAGTTGAATTGTATTTAAATAAATGAAAATCTTATTTTTATAATCTTGACCGTGATGACATCTCATCATACACCTATTTAGTACAGTCGAACCGTATGAAACCAATGTAGGGATCAAAATTACAAGGTCCACCATTCATTGGTCTACAACGCCCCGTAGAAAGATCTATCCTATTCAATTCCCAAATTTCACCTAAACATTCATTAGGACCCCTAGAGTTATCAATATTGAAATACTAGGCAATCCAATCGTTGGATTGGTTTATAATGGTCCTAACTCCTAATGACCTACAATATGGCCCACAACATGAATTATATATATAGTGTACAGACAATAGTAATAATAATACAAAAATGATATAAATACATATATACACATAACAAAATAAATGAAATAAAATAAAATTATTGTTATTATATAGGTAATAACAAGTCTTAAAGATGTGGACAACCCATAGGGCCACTTTAGCCGTTGATGATAGATTCAGGGTAAATCTGACCACCAGAATAATTATAATCATCTGTTAAGGGTTAAGATCTAGTTGGCATGGCCCACCTGGGTCTCACCATCGACCTGAAATAGGCCAGGGTCCCTATGAAGGGTTCCCAATGCGAATGGACGGTATAGATTATTATACTGACATCTCAGCGGGCCCCTACATGGTGCATGTGCATTAAGGATGTTGGTACACAAGCCACACTGGACCAAGCCTTTTCGCAAACAAGAAATATCTCCTGCCTTTCTCTCTCTGTTTGAAACCGACACTCTTCAAGCCCCTAAGTGACCCATCATGATCATTTTTCGGACCATCTGATCCGTTCAATTTCTCCATGGTGCCCGGTTTAACAAAACTGTATAGCCATATGACCATTTGTAAGCAGACGAGAAAGATGGGTAGCCACCGTCCATCCTTAACTAGAAACAGCCCGACCCGAGAGCCTGTGGAAAGAGAGAGAGAGAGAGAGAAACCGACTTCCTCTTTGGGAAGGGCAAAGCTCGGCCGTCCACGGTAAGGACGATCACAACCGTCCATCCCTCTCTCGCTGCCTATAAAAGGAGGACACTGTAGCCCTTGAATTTGCACCAAGTGAGAAGGAAAGAGTGCGGAGAGGAAACCCACCCCCTGTTTTAAACATAGGTAAGACGGGCAACAACTGCCCCTGGAGAACCGTCTTCTCTTTCATTCTTTTGTTTCTTCTTCTTCTTCCTTATAGCTTCATGTCATACCTATCTGAACCGGAACCATGCCAAGCAAATGGTTGGGTTCGATCCAGCCATAGTAATGTCGAGACGAGCCAAACAATGGCCGTTTCAGACCACATTATAGGCCCCGTTTAATGTTGTTTTGAGCTCTCTGTAGAGCTTCGAACCAACTCAGAAAAACAAGCCGATAAATGCTTGTGAGGCAAACCGAGAAAGGAGAAACTAGGTCGCTATTTTTAGGCTAGAACGGAGCCAACCCATGGCCCTATTTTGGTCTGGAACTGAGCCGATCCATGGCTCTGTTTCAGTGGGGAATCTGACCCTATTACAACACCAGTTTTGGCCCGACCTGAGCCAATCAATGGTAGCAGGGTGAGCTGAGAAATCATTAGGATGAACCTCTGTTTTGGAGCTTGAAAACTGGCCAACTAATGGCCATACTTTCAGGGTGTATCAGTCCAGCAATGGCAGCATTTCTTGGTTTGGAGAACAGTTAAGAGAAGGCCCTGTTTTGATTTGAAGCTGAGCCAAACGGTTGCTCTGTTTGGAGCTGAACACAGGCCATCCATCAGGCCACCGAATGACCCTGTTTTGGATTTTGTTTGAGCTAAAAATGGACGCCGATGGGAGATCTCAGATGGCCCTTGATTAGCTTCGGTGCGGCCTCAAGGACTGACCGAAGATTGGGTCGTGAGGGGTCCCAAACCGGACCGCTGCAATGAGTTCTGGAGAAGAACTCCAAACGGATGTAGAAGCACCTGTTCACGCGAAACGATGGTAGGCTGTGCCATTTTTGGGCCCTGCATAAATGTAGGTGGGCCTCACTCAACGTCAGTGGGCCAACCCTGACTGAGAGCCCTGTATTGACCGTGGACCCCACCAAATGCCGGTGGATTGCTCTAATGCTTGGCCACCATGGGCCATTTGTGTATGAACTGTCCATCAGGGACAATGGTCCAAATGTGGGCCATGGGCTGGACGTCCCTCAATGACGTCCAGCGCTGGACGTTCCCTTTGAAAATATATAAATCTATATATGTATAGCACGTGCATATGCACCGTCCACGCGATGCAACATAGGTGGGGTATATCCGGGCCGTCCATCCATTCCGGCTTCGAACTTAGGGCCCACCTTGAATTGTATACGTGGAAGGTCCATATAGAACCCACCTGAGAAAAAGAAAGAGTGGTGTACGTACACACCGGGACGTGTAAATAGTAAATAATGTTCACCTGCCAACCAGTTACGTAAACCACATACAAAAAGTTGAGATCTCATTATACCTGATGAGTCTCGAAAATCTGAATGGTCCACCTGAAACAGAACCTCATGAAACCCTCTGGTTCCAAATTTTACTTTGAACCAAAACTTCAGCGGGCCATGATTAAGGCAAACAGTTTCTTCCTTTAATTTGAAATTATTCTTGCTATGGCCCACCAGAATCTTGGATCAGGGTGAAAACTCACGCCCTAAGGTTTCTTAGAATTTTACATCTTATGGACCGATCGGATTTGGCACCCATGGCACTTGTGTAGGTGCATAAGGATGCATGCCTCATGTATATACATATATACATATATGCATGCGTCTGTACGTGCATGAAGTTTCATAAGGTGACTCATACATCCATGCATGGTGAGTCCTGCATGCGTGAAACCCACCTCGGGCGTATGTTCAATGTGGGCCATCCAAGGTCTGGACGTAGTCCACCTTGGGCATACCCAGACCATCCATTGACTTGGTCATGGGCCTGTAAAAACGCAGGTGGGCCCTACTCATTTCCAAGTGGGCTGCCCTGTGTTGGGCCGCACCTTGCATCTCCCTGTAGGTCTCACACTGATGCCAGGTGGGCCACACTAGGCTACGGGGGACCGTCCCTCCAGGGACGTTAAAACCCTGAACGTCCCGTGATGGACGTTAACTGCCAATCAGTTCACCATGCAAAAATTTTGAGATCTCATCACATCTAATGAGTCTGAAAAATCTGGATGGTCCACATGGAGCAGAACCTCAGGAAACCCCCAGATTCCAATTTTTACTTTGAACCAAACTTTGGTGGGCCCTGAAAAATGCAAACAGTTTCTTCCCTTGATTGGAAGTTATCTTCGCTATGGGCTACTGGAATCTTAGATCAGGGTGAAAATTTACCCCCTAAGGTTTCTTGGGATTCCACATCTTATGGACCGTTCGGATTTGACACCCATGCTTACGTGGGACCCGCATACTTGCAAGCCCACCTGTGGTAGTTGGCTGAAAAGCCCTCCAGTACGTATATATATATATATGATGAAATGTTGCATGAGGGCCACCTCTATGTAGGGTCCACCAGGTGCATGTGCTTGGGACCCACGTGCATGGGAAAATCACCCTGTACTCATGTTGGGTGGGGACCGTCCAAAGTCTAGACGTGGTCCACCTCGACACAGATCCACTCGGTCCACCTATTTTGACAGCTGAATGGGACCCGCCCTGGATGCTATCCACATGTGGGGCCGCACCTTATATAAGTTCCAGGTGGGCTACAGCACAGTGAGCTGCAGTATGACCCTACCCCAAAGTCATTAGGGGCCCCACCTGATTGGATTTGACTAGAGCACCTTCCAGTACATGAAACACATAAATATTATACGTGGGCCCTACAGTTATGTAGGAATCATCAGGTGTGGGAGCATACTACATACATGAATCCTATGTGGGCCACGTATGAGGGTTCCCCACCTTGATATTGGGTCATTCTACCAACCCTTGGTGTACTAGGACTTTAGAACTTATCAGTTAATGCTAGGGATTTTCCCTAGGGATCTATTCAAATAGCAGGGAGGTGCTAGCTTCTCAAGGGGACCCGCAGCAAGGGACGCCATACAACTTGTCAGGTGATGATTCTTCCCCTTGAGCTTTCCATCTTCTCATTAGCTTAAGTTATAGTTTTTATTTAAATTCATAATTGATATCTCCCTTTATAATCACATGTGTTAGCTGGTGAAAATTGAATTGATATATTACATGCTTTATGATTATCCTGTATAATTGTTCATGCTTGTGGATTTCTTTTTGTGGATTGCTTATGGAACTTAAACTGGTACATTAGTGGAAAATTCCCACATATGAATGTACACCCATACTTGGGATGTAACTTGACTAGTTGTGATCGTAATGGACCTTCGACTTGGTGGTTATTGAGTGATGGTCTAGATGGATCATTGATGTGGGCCTACCATCCAGGGTTGTTGTGTCCAATGGCTTTCAAGGATGGTCTTTTATCGCACAGTTCTGATACTCGCCCTATGTGGCTTTGTTCTAGTATTTTTCCTATATGGGTTCGATGTTTTATTCTGTGCAACTATGTGATGGTAAGCCCCATATACTGTAATATGATTGGCCACTAGTCGATGGGTTTCCATTAAACACCCTAAGGTGGTGGTCTCATGAGCCAGGGATGGTGGTAATGGGACCTACGCCTGAGCTGTCGGCTTACACTCGGCCATGTGCTCCCCGTAGTGACCGTGAGCTTACTTAAATTGGCTGGTTGCAAATGGACTAATAATGGGTTGACAAGTCATGCATGCATGGCATATTTCGATGACTTGGATTACTCTGCCTTGCGATTACGCTGCGTGTTGCGCTTATGACCAGTCATTCGATTGTGATATTGACTCGGTTTATCATGCCATGCGATTACGCTGCGTGTTGCACTGATAACCAATCTTATCCCTGGGTGACAACCTCGATGTCCGTCCGGATGTTTTTCCCGGGACATTGCCCATCTGGATGTTTTACCTGGGGTACAGACGTTTGGATGTTTTACCTGAGTCAATCATTACATTCATGCATCCATGCATCTAACAAGACTGCATTTACTCTGTTTTGGTTGTCCGTATGTTTTATATTATTTCTTACCTAATGCGGCAGTGTGTAATCTTGAGGGGAATTCACACTGAGTTGGTCACTCATCCATCAAATATAAAACCGTACAGGTAGTACAGGTGACTTAAGGAATTTGCATGTTCAGACTTGATAAGGAGCACCAGGAATGCATGACTGTATGCTTAGAGGAGTTATGTGATCTTGCGGCTTATATTTATATACTTTCTATTATTTTTCATGTATTAGATCATGTAATTCTTGTATTTGTAAATTTTGGAGACATTGGTTTGTATAAGTCATTATGGGCATATTTGAATGATAATGAAATTTTTCTTTATGTCGATTTATCCACACTACGCTCATTTGCTTACTCTGATGAAAGAAAAAATATATATACTCGAATTTGACCATCCTTTAAGGTTAACACTCGGGTTTTTGGGAAATGGGTCGTGTACTCGGGTCCTGAAAAGTCGGGGCGTTACACACCCAAAAGTCTAAAAAAAATCAAACTGCTTTGCTGTGAGTACACGGCACTGTCCGTTCACACTTCATTTGCAAACGTCCAGCGTCCCTGGACACTGGACAGTTTGCACACAATTAAGGTGGGTTCCACAGGGACGTGACCCACTTAGATAAATCTGATATTTGTGTTTTCCCATCTCCTTAAGGTAGGACCCACATGGTTTGAACGGAGTAGATCCTATACGTCCATCAAGTGGGTCCCACGAAGGTGGATGACTTGGATAAAATGCATACGTCAAGGGGCTAACAACAAGGGAAAAGAGAGATAGAAAGAGAGAAATCAAGTGATGGAGGGACCCCGGCACTATGAGCCCTCCCTTCCGTGATTTACAACGTACATCAAGTGGGTCCCATTACATATGGGCCCACCGATCAAAATCAATGATGGAGATCCTTTCTCCACCGAAATGAAAGGTCTACATGACCCTATCCATGCAAGGAAAATAAACATCATGATGGGGTTCATGGAAAATGACCCCATCATGGAATGATCATGAGGATCAAGGTGGGCCATCGGCCACATCTAGGGTCCAAAGTGAGATCCATACCATCAATCGGTAGGCCTCACTTGGCCCATCATCAAAACATGAAAATCTAGCCTATGAAGCACCCATCGTTCGATCTTCTTGGTTCGATGGAACGCCGATCTCCTTGTGCTTCACTTTGATGGAGGGTGATGAGGTTTGAATGGCTAGGATGTTGGTTTTTGGGGTGGGAAGTGGGCCACACAACTCACTCTTTTCTCTCTTGAAATGGCTTGGACATGCACTCTCTTCCCTTACTTGGAAAGTGTGTTGAGAAATGAGATAGAGAGGTTTGTAAGGAGAGAGAGTGAGAGATGGGTGATGGATGTGAGTGATGGGTGAGGTGATGGTGTACTTGACATGTATGGGTGTGAAAGAGAGAGGGTGAGAGAGAGTTAACTTAGTGGTTGCTTGACTTGGGGAGAAAGAAAGTATTGGTGCTCTTGTACTTGACATGAGGTGATTGATTGATTGATTGAGTGATTGATTAATGGGACATGTTGTAGAGATTCTCTTGGGATTGCAAACGCGCAGTGTTTTCTTCGAAATAAACCCCGGCCCACATCTCCCTGTCAGGGTATCGGATCGATATGCAAGACGCTGCGTTGGAACCGCGGCGACGGTGCAGTTGCAATGGTACAAGTCTCGGATTAAGTCGATTCAAATCTATGGGATACGACTTAGGGTCGCGTGCAAATGTCGATCATAGGTCGCACGTTGTCGAAATTCGTCGAGAAGGAACTCGGGAGTCGATGAAACAGTACGGATTAGGATACGGGTCTTACAGATGTTGTAATAAACCTCTCATTATGAGGTCATTTG
This sequence comes from Magnolia sinica, assembly GCF_029962835.1. Taxonomy (NCBI): domain Eukaryota; kingdom Viridiplantae; phylum Streptophyta; class Magnoliopsida; order Magnoliales; family Magnoliaceae; genus Magnolia; species Magnolia sinica. The sequence continues at coordinate 105,747 of NW_026682776.1, forward strand.
ATTATTCTTTTACCCTAATGAAATGTAATCAATACAGTTGATTTTTCTTGTGAATGTTACCTTCATGAATGTATTTGGATGTGATCCAAATGAAAAAAATAAGGTGCGATTTTCTAAAGTATCCAATTTATACATTAACACCTGGTTTCCTTGTGCTCAAGTACAAACTCTGGCTGTGAAAATTTCGGGCTGTTACAGTTGGTATCAAAGCACGAGAATGAGATTGACTGGGCCTGAGGGGAGTGGACCACCATACAAATTTTCACGATTACGATATATAATGAATTAGTGACATATACTCAATTGAATTCGTAGGTAAACTAGGAGTTGAATAATTAGAAACCTATATTTAGGATCCCCATTGGAAATATTCAAGTTAGACATGGAATCTAGAAACTACGAATCTAAGTCCCCATCAACCTCCCTCTAAAGAATTTCAAATCCATTGTCATCTAGTCCGGTTAGGATATATACTTGGCTTTCACCCAGGCGACCTGGGTTCAAATCCCAGCAACGGAACCCCAATCAGGAAAGGAGTAAGTGGGCTAAGTCAATTGTCAAATCTCAGGGTCGAGATTTTGTTTAAGGGGGGTAGGTTGTAGCATCCCCAATTCATGTAATCAGTTACACATACCCAGATGTATAAATATCCACCTTACGAGTGATACATTGAAAACTTAAGCATAATAAATCAGTGACGACAGTATTTTGGGCTGTGTATTTGATAATCAAGTATGCAACAGAAGCTTAATAGGCCACGTAGAGTCATCCACTTCGAGGGTATAAGACTTCGTACCATTTTTCCCATAAGTTTAGAATAACCGAAGTTACGGACTGATGGAACCATATTTACGTGAAATTTACATGGTTTGACTCAAACTCTAAGTCCTATAGAAAATCTCAAAAGATTCCAATGCCCTGATAAAGCAAAGGATCGAGATTCGACGGGATTATGAATTGATACTAAAAAACCCTTTGCACTGCGCAGGCAAAGGATCTGTGTATCGAGCACAAACTTACTGCAACCATCTATCTGAGTCACCTTAAACACAGAAAATAGGGAATCCTTAGAGACATAGAGGATTACTTGTGTAATAGAAGTACTAAATTTTGGGGGCAAAATTATGTTTAAGGGGGGTAGATTGTAACGCTCCGAACTTTTCAATACTCGTGTATTGAAAGTTCTCGAGCGTTACCTAGAAATTAACCTATATATACATGTGTATCATACCGATCCAATTATCCTAGCCTTACATCCTCGCCCTGACACAAATATAACCGTTGGGAATGATCCCCATGCGTAGATCCATAGATCTGACCGTTGATTTTAAAGACTAGACCATCCATCATGAGACTCGACTTATGCACTTCCCTCAAGTAAATTAGAGAATAACCGACTATCTGTAACGACTTAGATGTAAGTTCATTTGTAAATATATTTGGAAAAGTGCATACAAGCCTATAGAACCATTAGATTTCACAAAATTCTAAGATCAGCAATAATTACGAAAAATACCACTAACTGAAACCCCAAATCTTAAATCACATGTTTCCTATGATCCGGTTAATGAGAAATTTAACACCAGGCCTATACGTCATAGATTAACCATACATGTCAGTTTTCTGCCATTGGATCCTCATAAAAGTGGCCTAATGGGGGAAATCAGCCCTAACCATCGATTATTAGCCACTTGATCTTAGGATGTGCTTCAAATTTGGGCTCAACCCCTAAATTAGATAGATAAATGAATGGACGGTGTAGATATCTCATGCAGAAATCATAATGGATCCCACATGTGAGTTGCATGTACACCACTGTGGTGCACCCGCTGTGCACCGAGTAAGGAGCGTCGGTCAGCACGCGCCGACCCGACTCCTGTTCGAGCACGGAGAGACTTCTCTCTCTATTTTCTGCCGCTGCATGACGGACGGACCACGACCATTTGAGGACTGCTATGGCCCACCATCACGGTCCCATCGGAAGATCCAGACCGTTCACCTGGTGCAGAAGGCAAGGAAACCCAACCTCTCTCCACTTTCGATACCAGATTTAGATAGGAAAGATGGGGAAGAAAGCGTTCGTAGATGGGGGATTCGCAGGCCGTCTGCTGGAATGAATCCGAGGACCCATCATTGTGCTTAGGGCTGATCTGAACCGTCCATCATACTCATGGGACGATTTAGATCAGATCCCAATGTTTTCCACCTTCGATTAGGTTGCATCCTCGTCCGTAAGCTGCGTCGATAGGAACTAGGGCAGATTTTACTCCGCATTGTAGGAGAGACTGCTAAGGGAGTATCGACCCGATCATGGCAGTTCAAACTCAATCAGAGAGGGGACCGACCACTCCCAAATAGGCTGATCAGGACGTTTAATCGGTATGAATGCCGATTTTGGCTAGGACGCAAGTCCTCTTTCGAAAATCGCTGCGCAAGAGAATCCTAGCGCGTAACTGATTACGAGCCTTCGTAGGACGTTCGGGAAGGTGCGCTGCACTCTATAAAAGGGGCAGTGCACGTCCAGGAGGAAAGAAAGGGAAAGAAAGGAAAGAAGAAGAAAGAGAGAGAGAGAGAGAGAGAGAGAGAACGCTCGACCAGGAGCAGCACCCACGAAAGAAAGAGAGAGGGATTCGGCAACTAACCACCCAGGTTGCTGCCGTCTAGCGAAGGAGAAAAAGAAAGAGAAGAGGAAGAAGAGGGAGCTCTGTTCGTCCAGCAGTTTCCAAGGGAGAAAGGAGAAAGAAAGGAAAAAAGAAGAAGAAAAGAAAAGGAGGAAAGAAAGAAAGAAAGAAAGAAAAGGAAAAGATAAGAAGAAAGAAAGAAAGAAAAGGAAAGAAGAAAGATGAGAGACTGAGGTCTGGTCAACCGTTGTTGCAGCCACAATTCGCCCAAGACATCAACTCAACTGGGATCACCAGTAGAATCATCCGCGTTCCTAACCCTATAACGATCAAAGGTACTAATCCTAGAATTCTAACAGTTCTTAAGAACTTAAGATTGTTCAAGTTGACATAGAAAAAGATCGATTGAAACCGAGCTCGATCGGATGGTGATTAGAGGTGAACCGAAATATATCCACACCTATCCTAATCTATCCCAATTATTCACTCTGATCCCAGCCTATATCATAAAACTTAGCAGACGGAATAGTACTATAACCTAACGTAAGTGAATCCTATTTGTACTAGATTTGAAGCGTGAGGTCAAAGATCTAACAACATTGGAAGGGACCGAAATTAATAGGTGAGGGTTCTATCCTTTAGGCTTACTCTAATTTAAGTTGATAATTGAATTCTACCTTTTCCTGTCTTCATGAATTTGAACTCGTCTTTACATGTATCTCATCTGGACTTTACATATCACTTTGAATCTTCCATGCTATTATATGTTTCACATCAATTATTGGCCTCTTTCGTGCCTTTTACGATATGAATTATCCTGTAATGTCATGTTTATATGTTCTCTAGGAATTAACCTATCAATTGATTTATTGACCCCTTTGGGATTATGACATGATGTCAAATGCAAGAGAATTTCTTTGAATTTATGTGAGGCCATGGATACAAGTCTTGCCCCTGCCTCATCAATTATTGAGTTGGTCCTGCCACTCGTTTCTATATTTGAATTGGCTCTGCCACTCCTCTTTATATTTGAGTTGGTTATGCCACTCGTCTCTTTATTTGAGTTGGCTTAGCCACTCTTCTTTTATTGAGTCAACCATTGTCACTCTTCTCTTATTATATTGGCATTGTGCCGTCTATCTTTAAAGGCACGAGCATGTGTCTTGTTATTCCAAAACCTCCATGACTCAGTTCTATTCTTAATGATTCAGTTATATTCTCTGTAATG